>NC_045699.1:76056969-76081234 GCF_009834535.1 Camelus ferus | reverse complement strand
AAGAACATTTCCCTCATTCCACCAAAGTGAAAGTAGGCTATTAGTGCCAACTAGGTGAGAGAGATGGGGAGTCTCTGAGACAAGGAGATTTGACAGCTCCTGGGATGTCCCCAAAATACTCCCTCTCCAAGTTGGCAAGCCATGAGCAGCAGAGTTCCCATTGGTTCCAACATAACTTTTCTGTGATTCTAGATGTGGTGAGAAATGTTAGGAAGCACAGGATAAGTATATACTGGCTGGCTCAAAAAGTGTGTTATTAATCTAAGGACTGAATGCTTGCTGCTCAAGAATCCAATACTGAGAGACAAGTGTTGAGGGAAAAAAAATAGATTTATTGAGGAAGCAAGAAATCCTGGGGAGAATTACACTTATGCCCCAAAGAGCAAATACCCAATTCCCTAGGATTTGATTGGATATTATGTAGCAGAAAGGGAAAGAGGCTCCAGTTGGGACTGTGGTAATTCCAGGGATAATTGTCTCCGTCCCTTGGTTCTAAGTAGCCTCATGGTCTTGCTTGTGGTTAGAATATTATCTGTGTCATCAGTCTGTATTCCTCCTGGAGTGCACCAGAGGGCCCTGCTTGATTTCAGAAAATAAAAAAATAAAAATAAAAATTCATAATTTAATAGTAGTAATAATACTAATAATAGTAACAGTAATAATAGTAATAGTAGTAAGAGCAGTAATAGTAATAATAGTAATAATAATAGTAGTAGTAGCAGTAGTAGTAATAATTTAATAATAATAATAATAACAACCTTAACATCAAGAACAATAATAATAATAACAATAATAAAACAACAACAACAACAAAACAACAACAACAACAACAACAACAACAATAATAATAATAATTGGCAGTCATTATCGAACACTTAAAAATATTAGCCTAACCTTACATATAGGTCCATAAATCAGGCTCCCCATAAAGATTTAGATTGAAATTAGAGGTGAGAGAAAGAGATAAATCCTCTGAATTAATGGCAGAGAAAAATCACAGTCTGTCAACTAAGAAATTCAGTTTCCCCATGTGCACTGTTAGGGGGAATGTAAAGTTGTGCAGGCACAATGGAAAATAGTGTAGCATTTCCACAAAATAAACTGTAAATATATTTACCTTATGATCCAGCTATTCTACTTCTGGGAACCAAAGGAAAGAAAAACACTAATTCAAATAGATACCTGCACAACCCTGTTCATAACAGCATTATTTGAAAAAGCTAAATATGGAAGCAACTTAAGTGTGTAAGTACACTAGCCATAAAAAACCCAGGAAAACGTGCTCTTTCAATTCGTCAACATGCATGGAATGTGAAGGCATTTTGCTACTTGAATTATCAGAGTAAAACCGATGTTATGTGACCTCACATATGTGTGGAATTTAAGACAAACCCAAACTACAAGAAATCAGCCCAAACTCACAGAAAAAGAGATCAGACTTGGCTACCAGAGGTGGGCTATAGTGGTAGGTGGAATTGCAGGAAAGTCATCCAAAAGTACAGATTTCTACTTATAGGATAAAAAAATTCCTGGGAGTGTAATATACACCATGATGAGTATACATAATGCTGCTGTAATATATGGATGTGCAAGGAAAATAGTGACTGCCAGTCCATTAAACAAAATGCTTCTGCAATGAAGGCTTCAGCCACCGAAGTCTTTCCCTACCTTGATACCCTCTTCAGGGAATTTAGGTAGGAAAAACAAAAAAAATCCAGGGTTCTGGACACTGGTCCTAGATAGCTATGATAACTATCTTAAGAATAATTTCAGTGAGCTTAGTCTCTTTTATCTTCCCATGTATAGAAAATCCCTGAAATCACTATATGGCAATGACACCCACTTTTTATGTCATTAGCAGTAATCTTTTGATATTCAACTATGTTCTCTTGTTTTCTATGTTGTTTTTCTTGTCAAAAACTCGTATAAATTGTACCTCATTGCTTACTTATTCAGAGCAATTTCTGAGGGCTATCAAAGAGGAGGTCTCCTAGGAAATTTCTCAGAATGGTCCCTGAATAAATCTTAACTCACAATGTCTAGGTGGTATATTTTCCTTTAGTCAGCCTAGAAAAGTTACTGAGAAAGTCGATAGAAAGAGTTCCCTTCACAAAGGAAAAGTTTCTTTTGCATTTATTGCATCTGTGTGAAATGATGGATGTTATCTTTCAAAATATATGCAAATTACATTCTCATATTTTACACCTTAATTTTCAATACAGTTATATATCACAATTATTCTCAATAAAATTACAAAAAGTGAGAGAAATCCAGGTTTTTAATTCTCCATGTTAATTGTTCTGCAAGTGTGACAGAGGATCGGCTGATAATGACTATTGCCCCTATAAGGGGAAATTTAGGCCTTCTGAGGTTGCTGGAGTCTAGAGAGGTTTTTTTTAAACTTTTCCTTTTTTTAAATTAGAGCAAATGTGTTTTCAATTTCCAGGATTTGACAGTAGCTTCAAACAGATTGAGATAAACAAGATGGGTTCATTCATTGGTGAGGAGGCTCTGAGCTGTTCTCAGTCATTACACTATTTTCTAAAAGAAACACAAATTGCATGGCAAGACATATGGGATTCAATTTTTTCATCCCTCTGTCTCTCTCTCTCTCTCTCAGTCATCTCTCCCTATTCCTATATCTCTCCCTCTATCTGTACTCTATCTCCATCTTTACCTCATTCCTATCTCCATCTCTTCCTCTTTTTGTTTCCTTTTCCTCTAAACAGTCTTTGATGCACTGGGTAATAACTTCTGTAATAACAACGAGACGTTATTCTGCCCACTCCTTCATGCTATCTTGGACTTTTACATCAGGGAGCACACATTGACCAAGATGGAAAAGAAAAGTGACCTATGTCCTTTGGCCCCTGGACTTAAACTGCCCTTGGAAAATGTGTATACATCTTTCTGTAAATGCTTGGGGATGCTTGGACCCCTTCTAAGTAGACAATTCACACTTAGAGCAGTTGGACTTTGAGAATTTGTCTCTATGATTGCTCTTATTAGTTTTGAAATATCAGCCTCTTGCAGGGCCACTTCTTTGTCATTTCCAAAGACCCTGGGAGGAGACATGGTCACCAGTTTCCCCTGTGTGAGTGATATTCCCAGAAGCTCATCTGGCTTGGTGTATAAGTGCAGTCTGGTCAGAGGTGGGAGTACCGCTTCCAAACCAGTCAAGGTTTCTATGAATGGTGATATGATTAGTCCCTAATCTTTCTCCTTCCCCTTTACACTTGGTAGGGTCTTCTGAACATGGGTTTAACTGGCTTCAATATATTAATAAATCTATGATTATCAAGTGACATGAGTTCTTTGTGGCAGGGGTCCAAGATACATTCATAAAGAGCACTGCATGAGAAGGACTGGATATGATGCAGTCCAATTACAGAGCCCTAGGTAGTAGGTGGACTTATAAGTGACAATGAAACAGCCCTCACTGTGTGCTTTCTGAGCCTCTGCTTAAAGTTGTTTACTGTCTATTAGCAGATAGGTCAGCAACTTCAACCTGCACTTGGAGGAACACAGCCCAGAGGTCAGATAGAAAAAATTTCTCTACCTCTTGTAAGGAAGGAAAAAATAAAAGAGGCAGCTGGTGATTGAAGGGTTTCCTGGAGAAGCAAGAGGAGGTTGAGAATAAAGCAACATGTAGAGAACATTAAGCCATCAGGAAACTTCAATTCAAAACTCCAGTGTGATACCTCCTCTAAGAATAGCTATCATCAAAAAGAACACAAATGGCAAGTGCTGTTGTGGATGTGGAGAAAAGGGAACCTTTGGAAATGGCTGGTATGAATGAAAATTGGTCGAGTCACTGAGGAGAACAGCAAGGAGGTTCCCCAAAAATTTAAAATAAGACAATGATATGACCCAGAAATTCCACTCCTAGGTATATACTCAAAAAATATTTAAAAACACTCATTCAAAACGACATGTTCACCCCAAAGTTCAGAATAATATCATTTACAATTGCCAGGCTATGGAGTTAACCTAAGTGCTCATCAGGAGGTGAATGAGTAAAAAGATGTCGTATATACTTACAACAAAGACTTGCTCATCGAAAACTTAACACACAAAACAAAACAAATCAAAAGGAAAGAGAACAAAACAGGACCTCCCTGAATATCTCCCTTTCACAGGAACTCACCCCACCCCTCAGAACCTCTGAAAATAATACAGATAAGATTTCACTATTTGCATCAACACGGATTGACAAGGAGGGCATTATGTTAAGTGAAATAAGTGAGAGAGAAAAGGCAAACATGATACCACATAGATGTGGAATCTTAAAACTCCAACAAAGTAGTGAATATAACCAAAAACTGGAGACTCACAGATACAGAGAAATGGCTGGCTACCAGAAGGGAGGAGGGAGACACAATATAGTTGTGAATGAATCAGACATATAAAGGATGGGTGTTAAAAAGGCTCAAGGATGTGTTCTTCAATGTAGGGCATATAATCAGTATTTTGTAATAACCATAAATGAAAAGCAACCTTTTAAATTGGACACAAAATTAAAATAAAGAAATTTGTTGATGAAGTAGGTCCCAATTTGGGGGAGGCCGATCAGGGAGCTGGGGCATATTGTGTGCAGAGAAGTGCAGCAGGAATTGCTAAAATTTGTAGAGTGTTTGTGAATCTCAACTTTTGTTATAGGTCTGATTTTTGTCCTCCAGTATTTTTTATTCTCTAATCAGCCCCTAAGCCTACACAGAGTAAATTTTTTTGCATCCTTGTCAATTAGACATTCCCATAACTACAAATAGAATATTTGCATAGGATAAGAGCTCTCAAAATTAATTTAGTTATCAAAGATTTTTCAAATTATACTATCCATCATCTAGTCATTGATGGTTGTGATCTTCAAGGGTAAAACCATTCCACATGTGGCAAAAATCAGAAAGACTTCTGGTGGAAATACCTGGAAGCAAATTTCTAGGCTTATAATAAACTTTCCTCAGGAACCCAAGATGTGGCTATGGAGTGGGTAAAAATGTTGTTCTCCCATGACCCAAAATGACCACTCCCAAAGATTGCCAAATAAAGGAAAGGCCAATGCCAGAGTTGGTTAAGATGTTATCTGTGAAAACTCATGTTCCTGTTTCCCTCAAAAGTGAGATGCCTCTAATTTCAGACCTGTTAACCTGTGACTCAGAGCAAATGATATCAGGATGGGATTCTTTCACCTCTGACAAGACAACAAGACCACAGGTTTGAGATCCTAATTAAGAATTTCTACTGAGAACTAGAATGATCAGTCATTTTACTTATGCATTTTGCACTTCAGATTTTTAACTCAAGGGCTAGCTGCCAGGTACAGGCCCAAGGAATGGCAATGAAAGTCAGTGGAAACTAAAACAGCATGACCTTGTGTGTTTCTCCCTGGCACAAATCTTTTCTATGTCCCCCTTTCCTTGCTTGTTATGAAATCAAAAGGCTTTGGATATTCAGACTGCCTCCCAGGGGAGACCTATGCAGTCATTCACACTGAATGGTGTACTTGGATTTGAGACGAAAGTGGAAATATCACAGCATTCCTCCAGGATATGAGAAGTCAGATTCATGTGGTAGATGACTCCAATGACCACGCTGTTGAAGCCACGCTGCGAGTCTCAAATTGTCTCTCCAGTATGTTTTCCTGGATCCCCGGAAACTAAGATGTGTTTTCACAAGGATATTTTAGTTCTTCTTCTCCCTGTGCTAGGAGCGTTATTTACTCTTTTGACTTTTACTTTATTTTATTCCTCTCCAATGTGAAAGAGGACTGTAAAAAGCCACTAAGACTGCTCTAAAAGGCCCCAAGAATGAAAACTTCACTCTGTGCATCTATACTCCTCAAGTTCTCTAAAATCTTCACATCATTACTTTCAATTGTTTCTCAGATAAATTGTCTACCCTCCTCACTTATTACTCCTTCTAGAAATTTAACTTTTGCCTTGGTGTGTGAGATAATCCTTTGATGCCTCATATCATCTACCTTTCTATGTGTCTGTACATTTCTTCCACAGGCTTTGGGATTTTGTTCTCTTGTTTCTAGTAGCTGCCCCCAGGTGATGAGGCTGGATGGAGGCTTATGCAGGGATCCTAGCAAGAGAAATCAGTGCCTGTCCACTACTGGGTGGAGATTGGTCCAAAACCTCTGTTGGGTAGGGCTGTGTCTAGAAGCATTTGTGGTTCAGGTCTATTGATGGGTGTGGCAGTGTTCTCACCCAGGATGTTGTTTGACCCAAGGCTTCCCTACAGGCCCTCGGGTTGGGTTAGGACTTGGTGCTAATGATCCAATCAAGCTGCCAGCCCAGGAAAGCTCAGGTACATTAACAATCCCAGAATGTCCACCACCAGCATTTATGTCACCGGAGTGAGCCACAGCCATGCCCCTTGTCCCCAGAAGACCCTCCAAATCTAGCAGGCTGGACAGGCCCAGGTTTCTATGAAATCACTGCTGCTGACCTTGGACCTCATGCACACAAGATTCTGTGTGCACTTCCCAAGCAAATGGATTCTCTATTTCACCCATTCCTATTGAGCTCCAGGACCAAGCCTCATTGGCCTTGAAAATCTGATGCCTAAGGTTGGCCTTCTCTTTCCAATGTCAGAACCCAAGCTGGTGACCCTGATGAGAGGCATAGATCTCTAACATTTGTGGGAGGGCCTCTACCATGTAACAAACCTTCAGCTTGTTGGTCACCCACCTTGGGGGTATGGGGCCCAATTTTCTCATGAACACATCACTCCTACTATCCTGCTGCAGTTCCCTCTTTATGTTTCCAGTTGTAAAAGATCCTTTTGAGTAGGTTCCAGTATTTTTTTAACAGATGTTTAGTATTCAGTTATGAATTTGTTGTACTCATGAGAGGGCGACCTCATGGTCCTACCACTCTCCATCTTGACTGGAAATCTAAAAGCCCTAAGAATTAGTGTTATCATGTTCATTCTTTCCATTGGAGGAATCCCTGGATAACACCTCAAAACAGCAGGAAGCAGCCAGAGGAGAGCGATGCCCTTTCCCATTTTCCAAAGAAACGGAAGGGATGAACTGGCAGTGCTGATGTGATTGTGTAGAGAACCACCATGATAACTCCTAAGATAATCAGGTCTGCTCTTCTAGCTAAACTGCTATTATGACTAATATGCTCTTCTCACTCTGCATTCTTTTCTTAGAATAACATCCTTAATCCCTAGAGGTTTTGAAAGAAAGTCATGATGCAAATCTCACAACAATTTGTCAAACCACCTGAATTCCTCTAGAACAATAGCACGATCTTATCAAGGTGAAAGCAAGGTAGTCCCTGCTCACACCCTGATTCTTAGAACCCTCTTGTTCCCATTTATCTATAAGACTCCAAGAATCTTACCCTAAGACCGGCTCACAGTCTGTAAGGTGTTAGCTTGCTGTGTCACATTTTGCCTGGCAAAGTAGTCAAGCTGTTCTCTTCTAATTCTCCAAAATCCAAGCTGCAGACACTCAACTTGGCTTTGTTGTACTAAAGCTGGTATTCAGCAACAACGCCAGGTAGAATACATTATTAATTGGATACAAACCAATTTCTAAAGATACCAAAAGTAATGGAATGAGAAGTCATCCCTTTTTTGTTTGTTTGTTCATTTGATTTTTGTAATTGGTGACCCACTCAGGGCAAAGTGTGTCCAGGTGGAAACTGGCCCAGAGAAATCTATAAACTCACCATTCTGTGACTCTCAAATGATAAGCTTATGAAACAAGTTCCTAGGACCTAACTTGTGGCTGTCCCATTTAAGGAAAAGGAGAAAAAGAGAGAGACAAGTGAAAAGTGTGGCTACTTTGAGAGTAAATGACCAATAAGAAGTGTCCAAGTCCACACAAACCCAAAGATCAGCTTCACTCAAATGTTTTATCCTGCTAATCTAAATTTGGAAAAGAAAGTAGCAGAAAACATTCCTAAATGCTTCTCTTGACTTCACCAAACCCTACAGAGAGAAATTCATGAAGCTGATTTTAGTAAAAATGATTTTCTTTTGTGATTCTTCCAGGGGATCCAGACCTCAGCTGCAGGTTCCTGGCCTGGGGAAAGTGGACTGTCTAACCTTTCTGCTCTCTGATCATGTTGTCAAGATGGTAGGAAAAGAAAAATTTGGTTGACTGAAATGAAATCGCACAATGTGAGAGTTGTGAGTTAAGTTTTATGTGGGGACAAAATCAGGACTGTAGCCCAGCAGACAGTATTTTAGACAGCTCAGTGAACCTGCTCTGAAGAGGCAGGTGGGAAGGTCAGAAATATGCATGATTTCAGTGAAGAGAAGGTTACTTGCAGTCAAGCACACATTTAGGCAGAGGCTTGTTAGTACTGAGGAGCAGATGTCAATTTTCATGATTTTAGTTCTTCTTTAGATATAAGGAAATGCAAACATTTGGGCTCACAAAAGTCTTCTGAAAGTACTTAACTAACTGCAGTCCTGTTCTGCCAGGTTTTTTCCAGAGCACAGATTGTCTTACTCCTGATCTCACCCTGAACTCCTTTCAGGATGTCACAAAGGTCAATGGTTACAGTGGATTGTGACTTAATCCTTGCAGAAGAATATGGCAAGTGCCAATTTGTAGTTTGTAGTTTTTCTCTATCATGTTGAGTTCCACGTCCAAGTCTGCAAAATATAGACAACAGAGAGAGAAATAGGAGAGAAGACATGACAATTTAATTGGTTCTAAACAACTCTATGTGATGTGGGTAGGATAGAAGGGGTTCAGACAGAGAAGGGAATGCCCACCAAATACAGACATGTTTTGAAGTTTTAATGCCATTTGGGTAAAGGACAATCACCTCAAAGAAAAGTGAGAAGACAAATGAAAGGGACTTTGAGGGCCACAAATGATCAGAAGGTAAATACATGGTGGGTAAACTGACTGTGATGATAGGGGCTTGTTAGTAAGGTTTAGCTAGATGCTCTGTCATTGCCACCTCAACTCCAGGGTTAAGATTATTATATTCTCCTTCCTGGTGAGAGAAGTGCATGGGTGTGCATGTGTATGCATCTGTGTGGGGAGGTTTTGTGGGGGAGGAGAAGTAAACTTCAAACTGGAATTTGTTTTGAGTTCAGGAAGATGAGGTTGGACAAGGACACCATCCTGTGTCTGCTTTTACTCAACTGCCTTTAATTCAAAATAATTCCTATGCCAGAGAGGTGCATTTTTGTGTGACTTTATTATGGTTTCCTACAATCTTCGTTGGTAAGTAGGTAAAGTGGGTAAAGTAAAACAATGGGCTCAGAAGTCTGAATTCCTCTTCAAGTGTTTTATAAATAACCACAAAAGGTTTATGTCTCTCCTGAAGAATACCCTTATCTCCTGTGGCTATACATCAGAGGCTGCTGAAACCAAGCCAAACCCTTAACCTCAGAGTGTAAGCAGATTTTGGCAGGAAAGATGTTTTTGCAGTAAAGAGCTGTTTACAGAAGACCCATTTTTCTTTTCCAGGCACCCTAAGACGTTACTAGGATCACACAATACCTTGCCTAACATGTTGGTTCTTTCCTAAATCAAAGAAGTAAAATTGGGAAAAGATGATCATATCTCTCTTGTAGTTTCCCATCCAGTAAGTCTTGTGAAGAAACAGTGAACAAGATAGCATCTAAGGAAAATATACAAGGAGTTGACATGCTTCCATGGCAATACTGCACACAGTAGGAAGTGATGAAGCCTTTGATGTCCTATCTCAATGATTAACTGAGATCACTCCTTCATTCCCTTTGCAATGTTCATGTTTGAGCAAAAATTTCAGAGACAGTATTTGGGGAAATCTAAGCCTATTATCCTCCCCAGGTTGCCAGCTTTCTGATTAAAAACATTTGTTTCCAGCAATATTTTTTCGATGTTCTATTGATTTTTTTTTTTTTGAGATGTGAGTGGCTGAACCAATGTCAGTAACAAGAGTGGTGGACAAATTACAATGCAAGTTGATTTCTCAATTTCACAGTAGATCTCCAGTCAAAGTGAGGATACTTGTTGAAGAGGAATGAAAGCCTGAATATTGGAAAGGGGATATGTGAGGAAAACGAACCTCTAAATTCTGATGACTCTTATTTGTCAATAAAAGTAATCCTTCCACTCCTATTTGAGGAGATTAAGACTCATTGCCTGAGGCAAGTCTAATCATCTCCCATGAGGTATTTGCATTGCAAGGTACGACCAAACTCCACTGTCTCTCCTGCTTCTAGAGTGCAAGAAAACTCAAGGCCCAGCAGGCCCCACGAATTGAGGTACAAAATCTGGTCCATGAGCAGGAGGCCAAGATGGTGGATTGGAAGGACATTCATAGCCCACCCTCTCCCACAAACGCACCAAGATTCATATCCACAGACCCTCTCAGCCTACCAGAGCTCCAGCAGAACTCCGACAGAACATTGTCCTCTTCAACAGATAGAGATGCCAAAAATCTGGTAGGAGAAAAGGAAATAGAGAGAAGAAAGGGCAAAACAGTTTGGGACAGTTCCCTCAGGGTGGGAGTGGCAAAGGAGGACTGGCTCTCGCTTGCTGTGTCACCCTTCTCCAACTGAGAGGCCAGAGGGACAGAGGGGGAAAACTCCGAGGCTCGGATTTGTACAGAGCAGCCCTTGACTGACAGAACTTAGTGAAATGGGCACAGAGGGTCCCTGTGACACCCTGCCCGAGATGCGGGCTGACAGCTGGGGAGAGCCAGGCTGCCCGAGCCGGGCATTGAGTGGGTTCGACTGCACTAAGGCAGCCCCAGGGTACTGCATGGGACTGCGTGCCGTGGCTGTGGGTGCACAGGGCAGAAACAAACTGGTCCCTCCATAAAAGAACATGGCTGTTGTGCCCTGGGGTGAGGGTGCATACCCACATCCCTGAAACCTACAGAAAGTTTTCAGGTGAAGAGAGGTGGGGTTCAGGCATAGCTGCCATTTTCCTCTGGTGCTTAGCACCCTGGTGGGGATGGGGGCAAAACCTGCATCTGTGCCTAAGGGCTTAGCTGCCTCAAAGGGCCAGACGAAGACTTGGCTGCAGCCCTGTGAGGTAGATAGGATCCTTCCGTCCTGGTCCCTCAGAGAACTTGCTGCACCAAGACAAACAAGGAGCTGGGTTTGCCAGGAGCAGGGACAGGACTATTCCTTTTCCTTCCCTGAGCCCGCCTGCAGAGTGCCGACCCAAGGCAGTGCGTGCAGAGGCAAAAAGCAGTGGAGTGACCGGCCGTGGGAGATGGCAGGTGTCCCCTGCCTTTCAGGTAGGAACACAGCCCCTGAATGTGGTGCTTGGATTGGGTGCGACCAACCCTCAAACCTGGCCAGTCTGCAACACCTGACTGCAGCATTCAGAGGGGCAGTGAACTGCCTGCCACCAACAAAGGAGAGCTGCACCTGACCTAGTGTTGGGAGGAGGCGTGATCTGCTTGCTGACCGACACTGGGATGAGCACAGACGAGGGTACCAATGGAGGGCCCAACTGGAAACAGCAAGCTGAGCTTCCAAAACAGGACAAAGACAAAAAGACTTCACATTAAATGCAGACAGTCTCCAGGAGAATACTGAACACTTCCATTTATTTTTTTTAATCTGTTGTACCTTTTCTATTTTCTATTATCATTTTAATTTTTACTTCTTAAACAATTATATATATTCCCATTATTACTTCCCCTAAATTTATTTTAAATATTTTATTATTATTATTGTTAAAATTTTGGCTTCAACTGTTTCTTCTATTATTCATTATACAACGTTTTCAAATGTTATCTCCCTTCTTTTAAACTTCTTTCTCTGTCTCTCTTTTTATCTCTTTTCTAAGTTTTATTCCTACCTAGGCATTAGATAGGTAAACTCCTTAAGGACAACAACAGATAACTGATACTCCATAAACCACCATGCCAGAGAGGTATTAGCAAGATGAAGAAGCAGAGAAGTCATTCCCAATTAAAAGAACAATGGAAATCGCCTGAAAGAACAATCAATGAGATGCACATCGATCGCCTACTACATCAAGATATCAAAAAAGGAGTGATCAAAATACTGAAGGAGTTAAAAGAGATAGTGTTGAGAGATATAAAATATGTCAAAACTGAAGTGGAGGCTACAAAGAAGAGACAAGTAGAAATGGTAAACTCACCAGCTGAGATTATGAATGATCTAAAGGCTGTGCAAAGCAGACTAGATAATGCAGAGGAACAAATTAGTGACCTAGAATACAGGACAATAGTAAGCACCAATCAGAAGAGCTACGAGATAAACAAAAAAAAAAAAAAAATGAAAATAGCATAAGGGATGTGTGGGATAATAAAAAGTGTGCCATTCTTCACATAATATGGGTCCCAGAGGGGGAAGAAAGATCAAAGGTATAGAAAAGGTTATTGAAGTCATGAATGAAAACTTCCCAAACCTAAAGAAGAAATCAGATATCCATGTACAGGAAGCTCAGAGGGTCCCAATCAGGAAGATCCCAAACAGACCCACACCAAGACATATCATAATCAAGATGGCCAGAGTCAAGGATAGAGAAATTATCCTAAAGGCAGCAAAAGAAAAGCAAATAGTGAGTTACAAGGGAACCCCGATAAGGCTCTCAGCTGATTTCTCTACACAAACACTACAGGCCAGAAGGGAGAGGCAAGATATATTCAAAGTCCTGAATGAAAAAACAGATTCAGCCTAAGATACTTTATCCAGCAAGCTATCCTTTAGGATAGAAGGAGACATAAAGAATTTCACAGACAAGAAAAAGCTACAAGAGTTCAGCAACATGAAACGCATGCTAAGAGAAATATTGTAAGGCCTACTCTAAATAGAAAAGCAGCAGGGTGCTACACAAATGAGAAACTCACAACTTGAAAAGTGATAACTCATGAATTACAAACAAAATAAAAACGAAATAATAAAAGAAGACGTATATATCATTGAGAGTGGAAGAGACAGTCAAGAGAACATAGAAATCTTTTTTCTTTCTTTTTAAAATTTTTTGTTCTCTGGAGGATGGATTTGAGATCATGTTACTATCAGTTTCAAAAAACAGTAATAGTAATGGCTAATAGACTTACAAAAAAGGGTAACCACAAGCCAAAACAGACAAGTGAGTCATAAAAATGAATAAGATCCATGGAAACACAAAGGAAAGATACCAAACCATAAAAGGAAGAAGAAAGGAGCAAGGAGGAAATACCAACTCAACTGCAAAGATAAGTACAAAATGGCAATGAACACACATCTATCATTAATTACTGTCAGTGTTAATGCACTAAATGCTCCAGTCAAAAGACATAGAGTGGCAGACTGCATAATAAAGCAAGAACCTTCAATATGCTGCATACAAGAGACTCAGATTAGGGAGGAGGACACATATAGATTGACAGTGAAAGGATGGAAAGGATATTCCATGCAAATGGAATAGCCAAAATAGCAGGTGTTGCAGTACTGATTTCAGACAAAACACTTTAAAACAAAGGCCATAAAGATAAAGAAGGACATTTTATAATGATTAAAGCAGCTGATACATGTTGAGGATATTACACTCATTAATACATATGAACCCAATATAGGAGCACCTAAGTACATAAAAGAATTACTAACAGAGATAAAGTGGGAATATTGATGAGAATACTATCATAGTTAGGAGATTTTAACACCACATTAACATCACTACACAGATCTTCCAGACAGAAAATAAATAAGGCAAAGAGAAATTAAATAATACAATAGAAAAATTAGATTTGGTGTATATTTTCAGAGCATTAAACCACCGCCAAAATAGGATACACATTCTTTCCAAGTGCACATGGGTCACTTTCCAGGATTGATCGTGTACTTGGGCACAAAGGAAAACTCAGCAATTTTAAGAAGATAGAAATTATCTCAAGCACCTTTACTGACCACAATGCCATGAAACTAGAAATCAACAACAGAGAAACAAAGGAGAACAAAAGGAAGACATGGAGAATAAAAAATATGTTATTAAAAAAAATGTGTTTATGAGGAAATCAAAACTGAAATTAAAAGGTACCTTGAGACAAATGAAAATGAAAGCACAATCACACAAAATTTGTGGGACACAGCAAAGGCAGTGCTAAGAGGGAAGTTTATAGAAATACAGGGCTTCCTCAAAAAAGAAGAACAATCTGAAAGAAACAACTTAACCCACCAGCTGAGTGAAAAAGGAAAAGAAGAACAAAAATCCCCAAAAGGCAGCAGAAGGAAGGAAATTATAAAGATTAGGGAGAAAATAAATAAAATACAGATTAAAAAGACCATAGAAAAAATCAACCAAACCCAAAGGTGTTTTTTTTGAAAAAGGAAACAAAATCGACAAACTCTGGCCAAACACACAAAGAAGAAAAAAGAGAGATCACAAATTAGCAGAATAAGAAAGGATAATGGAGATATTACAACAAATAAAAGAGAAATACAGAATATCATGCAAGAATATTACAAAAATTATATGGAACCAAACTGGATAACCTAGAGGAGATGGACAAGTTTCTGGAAACACACTGTCCACCAAGACTGAATCAAGAAGAAACTGACCCCTTGAACAAACATATCACTAGAAGTGAAATTGAATTAGCAGTAAAAAAAAAAAAAAAAAAAAAAAACTCCCTACAAATAAATGTCCAGGGCAGATGGCTTCACCAGGGAATTCTACCAACATGCAAAGAAGAACTCATACCAGTCCTTCTCAAAATTTTCCAGAAGATCAAAAGGAGGGAATACTCCCAAACGCATTCTATGAAGCCACTGTCACCCTCATACCAAAACCAGGCAAAGACACTACCAAAAAAAGGACTTATATGCCAATATCACTGATGAAAATAAACGCCAAAATTCTCACCAAAATATTAGCAAATAGAATCCAACAAAACATAAGAGTTTATACATCATGACGAAGTTGGGTTCATCCGAGGGACACAAGGGTGGTTCAACATATGGAAATCAATCAATGTAATAATGTAATAAATCCTATCAACAAGAGAAAAGACAAAAAACACATGATATTTTCAATAGGTACAGAAAAAACATTTGATAAAATTCAACACCCATTCATGATAAAAACTCTCACCAACGTTGGTATAGAGGGAACATAACTTAATAAAACATAAATATGACAAACCTACAGCCAACAAAGTACTCAAAGTTGAAAAATTCAAAAGATTCCCACTAAAATCTGGGACAAGACAAGGATGCCCACTATCACCACTCCTATTCAACATAGTCTTAGAAGTCCTAGCCACAGCAATCAGGCAAGAGACATAGAAACAAAAGGGATCCAAATTGGAAAAGAAGAGGTAAAATTTTCACTATATGCCAACTGACAGGTTACTGTATATAGAAAACCCTAAAAGGTCCACACAAAAACTAATAGAGCCTGATCAAAGAATTCAGCAAGGGAGCAGATTACAAGATTAACGTTCAAAAATCAGTGGCATTTCATTACACTAATGATGAATCAACAGAAAAAGAAAGAAAAGAAACAATTCCCCTTATAATAGCACCCAAAGTAATAAAATATCTGGGAATAAATCTAACCAAGTAGGCGAAAGAATTATACAGGGAAAACTGTAAACCATTGTTGAAGGAAATTAAAGAAGACTTAAAAAAATGGAAAGATACCCCATGCTCTTGGATTGGAAGAACAATATTGTTAAAATGGTCACACTGCCCAAGTCAATCTACAGATTTCATGCAATCCCTATCAAATTACCCAGGACATACTTCATAAAACTAGAAGAAATCACAATAAAATTTATATGGAACCACAAAAAACCTAGAATTGCCAAAGCATTACTGAAGAGAAAGAAAGAGGCTGGAGGAATAACTCTCCCAGACTTCAGAAAATACTATAGAGCTACAGTCATCAAGACAGCATGGTATTGGTACAAAAGCAGACCTATAGACCGTTGGAACAGAATAGAGAGCACAGAAATGAACCCACAAACTTCTGGTCACCTAATCTTTGACAAAGGATGCAAGAATATACAATGGAACAAAGACAGTCTTTTCAGCAAATGGTTTTGGGTAAACTGGACAGCAGCATGTAAAACAATGAAGCTAGAACACTACCTTACACCATACATAGAAAGCAACTCAAGATAGATCAAAGACTTAAACATAAGGCAAGATACAATAAACCTCCTAGAGGAAAATATAGGCAAACCACTATCTGACATACATCTGAAAAATTTTCTCCTAGAAGAAATAAAAGCAAGAATAAACAAATGGGACCTAGTGAAACTTACAAGCTTCTGCACAGCAAAGGAAGCCATAAATAAAACAAAAAGTCAACCCACTAAATGGGAAAAATGTTTTTACAAATGTAACCAACAAAGGCCTGACCTGCAGAATATAAAAGCAGCTCATATGACTTAATAAGATACAACCAAACAACCCAATCCAAAAACGGACAAAAGGCCTTAACAAGCCATTCTCCAAGGAAGACATACAAATGATCAATAGGCACATGAACAAATGTTCAATATCACTAATTATCAGAGAAATGCAAATCAAAACTACAATGAGGTATCACCTCACACTAGTCAGAATGGCCATCATACAAAAGTCCACAAATGACAAATGCTGGAGAGGCTGTGGAGAAAAGGGGACCCTCGTTCCCTTTTAGTGGGAATGCAGTTTGGTGCAGCCACTGTGGAAAACAGTATGGGGATTCCTCAAAAGACTAGGAATAGACTTACCTTATGACCCAGGAATACCGCTCCTGGACACATATACAGAAGGAACCCTACACCAGGATGGCACCTGCACCCGAATGTCCATAGCAATATTATTTACAATAGCCAAGACACGGAAACAGACTAAACGTCCATCAACAGATGACTGGATAAAGAAGAGGTGGTATATATATACAATAGAATACTACTCAGACATAAAACCCGACAACATAATGCCATTTGCAGCAACATGGATTTTCCTGGAGAATGTCATTCTAAATGATGTAAGCAAGAAAGAGAAAGAAAAATACCATATGAGATCGCACATATGTGTAATCTAAAAAACAAACAAACAAAAAAACAAAACAAACAAACAAAAAAACGAAGCATAAATGCAAAACAGAAATAGACTCACAGACATAGAGTATAAACTTGTGGTTCCCAAGGGGTGGGGGGTGGGAAGAGATAGACTGGGATTTCAAAATTGTAGAATAGATAAACAAAACTATACTGTATAGCACAGGGAAATATATACAAGATCTTATGCTAGCTCACAAAGAAAAAAATGTGACAATGAATAGATACATGTTCATATATAACTGAAAAAATTTGCTCTACACTCGAATTAGATACAACACTGTAAAATGATTTTATTATAATAGAAGAAGTCTTATAAAAATCTGATCCATAAGGATGTGGGCTATACTCCAATGGAACTGTACGATATTTCCCATTGTAAGTGATAAAATATGGGGGATGGATGTTAAAATGCATAAAGGGTGCACAATTGGAATAGACAAAGTGAGCACTGACATTGGTTCCCAGTCAGTTAGTGAAGGAAGGGCTTAAACTTGGATTACATAGTATTTATTGATATGATTCCACTAAGCAGAGTGTGAATTTAATGTAGCTTCTGTGTGGAATTTAAGAAAGAACACTAGCAGTTTGTCTGAAGCATGGCTGGAAAGGTGGCCTAGAAACACAATCAATGCCAGAATGGCCTGGGCATGATGTAGACAGAGGAATACAAAGGGATAGTGAGACTTGCCTTAGAGTCAATTTACCTTGTGAGAACTGCTCACTCACAACGTGGGGTCCAGGGAATGTTCCCTTTACCATAGTTGTGAGGAATGAATGTGTGAGGGTGAGTCCCAGAATCCTTGAAGAGCTCTGTGATTTTTGGTCTCTGTAGAACAGAAACCACCCTAGAGATGCAATCACTGAACTGGAGAATCTAAACACTATGGAGGGTAATTGGATCGCTTGATGGCAGGGGCCAGGAGGTAGCACACAATCACCAAAGGCAAAATGTGACTGGATTTTTGTAAACATTAGAGTGAAACAGCAGCAATCAGAATAGACTGAATCACAGAGACAAATGGCATGGGCTGGCTGATCAAGGTGTTCCTAGACATGAAATAGATGGGATGAGTACCAAATTCATATGAGATTTGTATCCAGGTCAAATGAATAAATGTCTGTCTAGAATCATTGAGCAAAGAGTCAGAATCTCTGTTCAAAATCAATTCCTACACTTGAAAGAGTTTACAGAAACTGAAACTGTTGAATAAAAAGACAGCTTAGGGTCCCCTTGAGGAAGGACCCTGGTAAGCTGCCAAAAATGAACGTTATTAATGTTCCTCCCATCCTACCACATAGGAGGAACTTACCACTCTGAGCATCCACTGGGGAAAGAATTTAATCAGAACTTTCGGGGAGTTCTGGACACAGGCTTTGAACTGACAGTAATTCCAAGAGAGTGAAAATTTCACTCAGAACTAGAAGTCAGAGTAGGGATATATGGAGGTCAGGAGATCATGGAGTTTTAGCTCAAGTCTTATCTCATAGTCAGCATGGTACACCCCTCTCCTTAGTCTCGTTTCTCCAGAAAACAACAACTAATAGAATACATATATCAATGTTTAATAATTTATAACTATATCATATCACATCTATAGGTATCTCTTTATCTACATATCAATTTGTCTGTCTCTCTATCTATCTAAATACCTAACTACCTATGTACTGATCTACCTATGATCAATATATCAGTGTAAACTTAGTATAAGAAATTTGCTTACATGAATATGGAGCCTGAGAAATTCTAAGACCTGTAGTCAGCAAGCTGGAGGACAAGATCCCATCTGAGTGTGATGGTTTAGGGAAATTCAAAGCAGGACAATGATGGAAGTTTTAGTCTGAGACCAAGTCTGAGTTTAAAGACAGGAGAAGACTGGCATCTCAGGACAAAGGTAAGCAGAAAGAACACATTTTCCCTTACTCTGCTGTTTGTCATTGTTGTTCTATTCTGCCCTTCAGTGAGTTGGATGAGGCCCCTTGCATTGGGCACGAGTATGTACTTTACTCAGTCTAAAGATTCTAAACGGTCATCTCATCCAGAACACCCTCAACAGCACACCTAGAATCGTGTCTAACTGCATATCTTGGTACCTCATGGACCAACCAAATTGATCAGTTGGTTACCCCTTCTAGTCCTCAAGCCCAACCTCTGGTTATCTCCCCAGTTCCAGAACACATAATTGAAACAATCTTTTTCAGCAACTGACATTGGTTCCCTGATCAGTGGAATGAAATCTATATGGGAAATGTCACATGGAAGTCACTAGAACAGCAGTTATCTAGGAGAATTTTTATCCTCTAGGAATTCTACTTTGCTGAAGGGATGGCACCAATGAGTGACCAATATCAGGGATTTGCAAGATTCAACAGTGAAAATTCTTAACACATACTCTTTTATCTCCCCTGATTTGTCTGTGCCAAGGACAGGTGGGTCCTGGCATCTGACAGTGGGCTATCATAATGTTAGACAGATGGTGACTCCAACTGCAGCTATTATTCCACATATGCTTTCATTACTTTTGCAGAGCAACAGATCATCTGGTACCTGACATGCAGCTATCAATTTGGGAAACACATTTTCCCCTATATGCATGATAGTAAAGATCACCAGAATCAGTCAGCTTTTATCTGGCAAAGCCAGAAGTATATGCTTCCTTGCTAGCTATCCTAGCTCAAGGTATCTACCCCTGTTCTATCATGACTCGGGTCTTGACCACATTTCCTTCCTGCAAGACATCCCATTGGTGACATTGTGCTGACTTAATCTAACAAGTGAGAAACAGCATCAGCTCTAGAGTTGTTGTTGGTGAGTCTGCTTCATTGCAGAAGGTGGGAAATATAGCTGCTAAAACTTTAGGGGCTTTCTACCTCAGCACATTTCAAAGGGCACATGGAGTGGGGTACTATCTTAGGGGGAAGTAGGGGCTGCATACTTGAGGGCCATTAGAAAACAATGAAACACAGAGAGGTATATCCAAGGAGTTGTCCGTGCAACATAAACGGCATAAAGACTGAAACTCTTAGCTCAATTACATCATGCTTAAAGGGCCACGATGTTAAACAACATATTGGCTTCTAAAGGAGAGGTCTGTGCCCATATTAGCATGTTTTATTGTATGTGGTTAAATGACACTCACAAAGCTTTCTACAATGTCAGATATATGCACCAAGGGGTTTATGAGGTTATTGTATTGATTAAAGGGGTTGAAGAAATAAAGGCAGACAGGCTGTGCTGTGAATAATTTCTGCAAAGATAGTTCTTCATGGTCATTGGGACTGTTAGCTGGAAAGCCTGCAGATACCAACTCAAACTTCTAACGTATTTGCTTGTTTTAAGCATCTTCCATGTGAGTGGATTTTAGACATTTAGATAGAGCCTGTGTGCTTTGCAGAGCCCATGAGACTGCAGATTACATCTGCCAGTCATAGACTATGAGAAAATTTCTGAGGATATGGAACACTGCATATTGTTCCTGCTTTTTTTTTTTTTTCCAGAGTTGAACCCAGAGATTGTCCATATTCCTGCTTGAGGCATGTTAAATTAGACACATAACAACCCTCAAGTGTTCTCTTGTCACTAGAAGTTCCCTTGTCCTATTCCATTAATTCATAGTGGAGAATTTCTCCCATCCCGGGTAAAAACTGCAAATGGGTTACATTAATGAAAAGCCTGTTGTGTACTACTGCCAAATTTTGGTTACGTTTCTGCCTTTAATAACCCACAAAACTTGTGGACTCACTAACATTCCATAGAGGTGGGATGCCAGGTTTGATGCTTAACTGACAGGTGAAGTATCAAACTTTTTTTAACAATGGCTTTTGCAGTTCATATCCCTCAGCAACAGACGAGGATTGAGGTGTTTGCTACCCATAGCCAACACCTGTAATTTTCTTTCTCCCTCGCTCCTCCTTCTCCTTCTTTGCTTTGATTTGTTGCCACCGCGGTTGCTGCTGTTGTTGCTACTAGATGTCTTAGTGTTCTGAAGCACTATCTCTGGCTTTAATTTTAATTTGTCTTATGATTCATGACTGTTGAGTGTGTTTTATATATTGTGACCATTTATATAATTTTTTCAGAAAGAAAAGTCCTGCTCAAGTCATTTATCCATGAAAATATTTTATAACAGATATAGTTTTACAGGAATATGAAAAGAAAGTGTTGCCAAAAGATCAGCCCTAGCCCTACTGTGCCAAGTAACTCAGAGGCCAGGTCTTGGGGCTTAGAAGAAAAGAGGCAGCTTTATTGATTTGCCACACAAGGAGGACTTACAGAAGGCTATTGTCTTGAAAACTGTGAGTCTGTCTTAGGGTTGGGGCTTAGTGATTATATAGTGAAAACATTGGGGAAAAGAGGAGATATCAATTAATTAGATTCTCTGGTAAATCTTCTTCCAGTACCTTGGCACGTACATCTGTTGACATGGGGCCGTCTGGTGACCGGAGGGTTATTAGCCCATGATCTTCTCTTGTCTGATCAGACTCATCAGGCACCAGGAGGAACTTCAGCAGGTTCTGGTCATTCTCCTGGGATTATCATCTTGTGACTCCTTTCTTGGGGGAATGTCTCAAAATTCCAAACGTGATTGTAAATTGCAATTTCCAGATTAAGGTCAAACAAGCAGGTAAATCAATAGCTCTGACTCCAACAATGGGCCTGGGTCTGGGAGCACTGACCAGTCAGAGTTGCAAACCTCTTTAAGACCCAGAATTACTGAGCCTAAGGATAGCCATTTTATATTTCTCCTTCAGAAATACAAAGAGTTCTATATTGAATGTGCATACATCTTTTCCCCTCACACAAGTCCACCTATTTTATATAACAACTTGCATTAATGCAGTTCATTTGTTTAATTGATGAACAACCTGTGATACATTAATATCAACTAGCATTCATAGTTTTAGTTCTGCTTCACTCCTTGTTTTGTTGTGTAGTGTGGATTTTGAAACAAAGCATAATGCTATGATTCAATGTTACAGTATCACACAGAAAACGTCTACTGCCCTAAAACATTGACTTTGCTCCAAGCATTCTAATCCCCCATTTGCATCATCAGATGATAGCCACTAATCTTTTAGCTTTTCCTCTATAGCTTTGCCTTTTCCAAACATCAAACACCTGAAACAATACACTATATAGCCTTTCCTTGCTGGCCAACCCTAAAGATGGGCAAAATTAATTAAAGTCCATTGCCACAGGTATTAAGGACAGTATTTGTGAAAACTCATGTTCCAGTTTCCCCACAAAAGCGCAATACCTCTGATTATAGACCTTTAAAATCTCTGACATAGAGCAAATGATACCCGGCATGGAATTCTCTCAGATCTTCCAAGACAAGTTCTCAGAAGCAAGATTCCTAATTACGAAAGTCTACTGAGAGCTAGCAGTTCAGATATTTGTGCTTAGGCACTTTGCCCCCTCAGGTTTTTTAACCAGAGAGCTTGCTACAGATGGGCCCCAGCAACTTGCAACAGGATGTTCATTGTAATATGAAACAGCAGGAGCCTGTGGATCTCTCCCTGTAAAAATCCTCTCCAGGGCCATTTCTTGTTTGTTAAAAAATCAAATGGCTTGGGTATTCAGACTGCCTCCCAGTGGAGGACCTGTGCAGTAATTCACACTGAATGGTGTACTTTGATTTGAGATATAGGTGGTTTTATCCCATCATCCCTACAAGATGTAAGCAGCCAGGTTCATGTGTTAGGTGACTCCAATGCCCACGCTCTTGAAGTCATGTTGAGAATCTCAAATTGGCTCTTTGATATGATTCCTTGGATTCCACAGCATCCAAGATCCATTTTCTCAGGGATATGTCAGGTCCTCTTCTCCCTGCTCTAGAACTATATTTATTTTTTTTTGTCTTATACATTGTTCTATTCATCTTTTGTGTAAAAGGGCCAAAAGTACTTTTCTAAAAGCCCCCCACAATAAGTATTGTCTTGTTCATTCCTTCCATTAGAAGAATACCCTGATGATACCACAATTCTGCAGGATACTGACAGAGGAGATTGATGCTCATCCCCCTCTTCCAAACAAATGGAAGTAATGAACTGCCAGTGGGGATTTGAACGAGAAGAAATCTAATAAGTTGCATATGTCCAGAAGGAGCCCTACTTCAAAAAGACACCTGCACCCCAAGGTACATAGCAGAAATATTTCCAAAAGCCAACATGGAAACAGCTTAAATTTCCATCAACAGATGACTGGATAAGGAGGATGTGTTACATTTATACAATGGAATACTATTCAAGCTTTAAAACTTACAATACAAACCATTTGCAGCAACATGGTTATCCCTGGAGAATCTCATTCTAAGTGAAGAAAGACGAAAACAGAAAGAGAAGTGCCATATGAGATTGCTCATATGTGGAATCTAAGGGAAAAAGAAAAAAAAAGTACAAAACAGAATCAGACTCATAGTCACAGAATACAAGCTTGTTGTTGCCCAAGGCATTGGGGTTGTGAAGGGACAGACAGAGATTTCAAAATTTGTATACAGTGACATGCATATGCAGAATACTTTAAAAAGTTTATACTGTATAGCACAGGAAACTATATACAAGATCTTGTGGTAACTCACAGAGGAGGAAAATGTGACAACAAATATACGTAAGTTCATGTGTAAATGAACACTTGTGCTCTACAATGGAATTTGCACAAGATTGTAAAATTAATCTAACTCAATAATAAAACAACAAAAAAAAGTTAGAAAAAGAAAGTAAAGAATCCTAAAAATTTGGCTACTAAATTGTTCAGGTCTTTACATGTAGCTAAACTGTACTTTTGACTAATGAACTTTCCCCACATTTGGTTAGCTGGAAATATCATATTATCCTTAATATTTGAATAATAGTTTAAAATGATTGGTTAGCAGTTTTGGTTTCTTTGTTTGTTTGTTTTAACTTTAACATTTTGAATATATTATCTCATTTCCCTCTGAACTGAGCAGTTTCCCCTTCGAATCTACTGATTAGTTTAAGGATGGTCCAAGGTAGGTGATGAATTATTTTGTGTGTTGCTTTAAGGATTCCTTTTAGTATTTGTTTTTAGAAAAATTGATTATAATGTGCCTCAGTGTGGTACTCTGGAATATTTGTAGTTGTTTGATCTTAAATCTGCATGTCCATTTGTTTTTCTCAGATTTGAGGAGATTTTGTCATTTGGTCTTCAGATACGGGGTCTGCCCCTTTTCTCTCATTTAGTCTGGGAACTCTACAATCTGTAGAATACACTGTTGGGTAGTGTTCGTTAAGTCACAGGGGACTTGTTTTGT
>NC_045699.1:76024430-76056869 GCF_009834535.1 Camelus ferus | reverse complement strand
AATGATACCCATTCTGACCAGTGTGAGGTGATACCTCATTGTCATTTTGCTTTGCATTTCTCTGATAACTAGTGGTCTTGAGCATTTTTTCATGTGCCTATTGGCCATTTCTATGTCTTTACTGGAGAATTGCTTGTTTAGGTCTTCTGCCCATTTTTGAATTGGGTCTTTTGGTTTTTTTTGTTATTAAGTCATACAAGCTGCTTATATATTCTGGAGATCAAGCCTTTGTCAGTTTCATTTGCAAATATTTTCTCCCATTCTGTAGGTTGTCTTTTTGTTTTACTTCTGGCTTACTTTGCTGTGCAGAAGCTTGTAAGTTTCAATAGATTTCCATTTGTTTATTCTTGCTTTTATTTCTATTGCTTGGGTAGACTGTCCTAGGAGAACATTTTTGAGATGTATGTCAGATAATGTTTTGCCTGTATTTTCTTCTAGGAGGTTTATAGTGTCTTGTCTTATGTTTAAGTCTTCGATCCATTTTGAGTTTATTTCTGTGTATGGTGTAAGGGAGTGTTGTAGCTTCATTGATTTACATGCTTCTGTCCAGTTTTCTCAGCACCATTTGCTGAAGAGACTGTCTTTTCCATTGCATGTTCTTGTCTCCTTTGTCAAAGATTAGTGGACCGAGCTGTGTCATATTGTAATTGAGCATCCGTCTCACTGTTTTCCAAATAACTGTACCATATTTTATTTCCACCAGCACTATGTTCCCCTTTTTCTATTTATTGTAATAGTTTGAAAAGAAATCGTGTTAACTTTTCTTTAGATTTTCAGTGGGTTATATTGGTGAAGCCATCTGGTTCTGTGCTTTTCTTTGCTTGGAGGTCTTGCATAACTGATTCAGTCTCTTTTACATGTTATAGATTGATAGATTCTGTATTTCTTGAAATGGATTCTTATTATCTAAGTTATCTAATTGCTGGTGTATAGTTGCTCATTGTTTTGACCAGCATCTTCCCATTTCCTCAACCTACAGAGACTACCATTCTAATCTGTTTCTATGAGTTCAACTATTTTTAGATTCCGTATGTATGTGATACCAAAAAGCGTTTGTCTTTATGTGTCTGCCTTATTATTTCACTTAGCATATTGCCCTTCAGGTTTATCCATGCTGTTGCAAATGGCAGGATTTCATTCTTTTCTAAGGTGGCGTAATGTCCCGTTGTCTCAGTATATAACAGGTTTCTTAAAATCTACACACTGGTTGACAGTTAAGTTGTTTTCCGTATTTCAGTTACTGTGAATGATGTAATTAATGTGGGTGTGCATATATCTCTTTGATAGTGATTTTATTTCCTTTGGATGTATATAGGTGGTTGTGAGAATGCTGGATTACATAGTAGCTCTGTTTTTAATTTTTAAGGTACCACCATACTATTTTTCATTTATGTAGCTCTGTTAGTTTACTTCTACCAAAAGTGCACAAGGATTCCCTGTTCTGTACATCCTCAGCTGGAGCCACTAGCTTGTTTCTAGGATTGGGAGAAAGTGCTGGCTGGGTCCCTGATTGAGCAGAGTTGTTGACAGGGATGCAGTGTTGCTGACATGATCTGTCTGTTGTTCGCTGTGAGCCCTACTCCCTTCTTTGTGTTTACCTTAGCGCAGGTGGTCCAGCCCTGCCAGTTCCCCCAGTGTTCCTTGTGAAGTGACAGAGAGAAGTTACCTTCCTGAGGACACACTGAAACATTGGAAAAGCGAGGTGTCTGTCTTTAGGCTCTTTTTCTTCCACTGTAGAAAGCTGTAGGCCCATGTGACCCTTTCAGTTGGTGCCCTGTAGTCCTGGGGGACAGGTGATGCAGTGAGTGTGAAATTTCTTGTTTTAGCATTCTAATGGGACTTTTCTCAGTTTTTCACGAGAAGGGGATGCTTCAACATCACCTCATGGGTTCTAGGGTTTTCACAAAGGCATTCTTATCTATGGATAGTCACTAATCCATATTTTTGATTGTGGATACTAGGGGCTTGAACCACTTATTCCATAGTCTTGCTAGTATCACTATTATCTGTCAGTTTGTTGATCTGTGACACAGTTGGTTTCGTTGATTCATTTGATTTTTCCGTTCTCTGTTTTTTGTGTGTTTCTTCTCTAATCTTTACTATTTCTTCTTTTCTTTTAAAGTTGTAAAGGTAGATTTTTGATTTGAGACTTGCTGTAGAACTAAAAATTCCCCATTGGGCCTTTTTCTTGTTATCTTGTAAGTTTTGGTATATTGTATTTTCACGTTCATTTTTGTCAATGTATTTTTAAATCTCTTATGTGTTTTTTTTTTCTTTCTTTGACGCATTGCTTGTTTGAGATTGTGTTGTTTAATTTTTACACATTTGTGATTTTCCAGGTTTTTCAGAAAATCTTTCTGGTTCATTCCGTTTTGCTCAGATAATGTACATTGTGTCATTTCAGTCTTTTAAATTTAATTAAGACTAATTTTGTGGCCTAAAATATACTCCATCCTGAGACTGTTCCAAGGACATTTAAGGAAATATATATTCTAATACTGCTAAGTGAAGTGTTTATAAATGTCTATTAGGTCTAGTTAGTTTACAGTGTTTTTCAAGTCCCATATTTTCTTATTTAGGTCTTGTTATATTGATTATTTAAACTAGACTATTAAAATATCCAAATAATTATTAGAGGACTGTTTCATTCTCTTCTCATTTTTGTTAATTTTGCTTCATATATTTTAAGGTTCTATGCTTAGGCAGTCTTGTTTATATTGTTAAATCTTCACGTGAATTGACCCTTTTCAATATGTAATTTTCTTTTTCTATTGTAACAAAGGCTAGTTTGTCTGATAGTAGTTGTAGCCACTGCAGTTCTCTTTAGGTTACTATTTGTGTCACTGAATCAAAAGTGAATCCAAAGAGGTGAATTGTGCTTTTCACATTTATTCTACCAATCTCTGGCTTATAATTGGATAGTTTATTCCATGTAAACTTAGAGTAATTATTGACAAGATCTGTCATTTTACTGTTTATTTTTTGTATGTCTCATATGTTTATTGTTCCTCAGTGTCTTCTTCATTACTGTCTTCTTTTGTGATTCATTTTCTTCTCTATTCCTTAGGTTCCCATATCATTTCATTTTCTGTACATTTTAGAATTATTTTCTTAGTGGTTAAATTTGAGATGGCAATTAATTTCTCAATTTGTAAAAATGTAGTATGAATTAATAGCAAGCTAGGTTTGATAGTGTACAAAAGCTCTGCTGCTTTGCAGTTCCATTTCTCTTCTTTTGTATTTTTGTCATACATTACACCTTTATAAATGTGTCCTTTCACATAGATTTATGTTTGTTGCTTTAATGCATCATTTCTTAAGTCATATATGATAAAAGGAGTTATAAACTGCAAAGAAAATAAACTGATCTTTACCAGTCCTTTGCCTTTTTCCGTACAGCTTCAGATTTCATATTGCCTTTGTCCTTTCATTTAAACCCCAGGAATCCCTTTAGTATATCTTCTAGGGCAGGTATCCTAGTGAAGAACTCCCTCGGTGTTTGTTTATCTGGTAATTTCTTTATTTTCCTTTACTTTAGGAGCATGATTTTGATGGATATAGAATTTTGAGTATAATTTTTCCTGCAAAATTTTAAATGTTATCCTATTACCTTTGACTCTCATGCTTTCTAACAGCTTTTAATGTTAGTGAGAATGATTGTGACTTACTGCTTTAAATACTATTTGAGCTATTGATGGTGAGAACGTGTAAAAAGTTTAAAACTCATGATGTTTTATTTTAATTTTATAGTGTCTCTAATATTAATCCGGTCTTTGCAAGTTTCTGATTGGATTCTAGAATTCAAAAAAATTGATTGACAATTTTTGACAGCTTAATCATTGCTTTAATGCAGTGATTTAAAGGAATGGAATTTTAGGCTTCCCTTCTTGCCATTTTTGGTAAGACTCTTCAGCTTTCTCTTTCTCAGGTATTTTCTTCTCTTACTTATCTCTATGAATGTAATATGCTTATGTTCCTTTTTTTATTTATTTTTTGGATATCATAGATTTGATTGTCTGGCCTTCCTTTTGTCATAATTTTCTCATCTTAATTCTTGAATGAAGGACAATTCTTTATTTTGTTATGAATATGTAAATAATAGTCATTGCAGTACCATGGGATAACTTTTTGAATTTTTCCTCTTGAATTTCTTCTCATATTAAAAATTAACTTATCTTTCTACTTGTAGGTTTTATTTACTTATCCCTAATTTTCTGCCAGGTGTGATTGTCTCAGTTGTTCATTTCTAAATCACCACTAGGATAACCAGTTGGCTTACATTTCTCTTTCTTGCTTCAGTTCCACAGTACTTTGACTTTATCCAGCAATACAGCAATATGTTTTTCTTTTGAGGCAGTGTGTAATTGATATTGTGCGATCTGAAAATAAGATCTCTGTTAAATTTGTGGAGATTTTATTTGTATTATAATAATAATAATCTCAGACAATTTTATTTTCAGGAATTTGGTAGCAGCATAGTTACTAATCCTATAAAGGATAAGACAATGGTGCAAGAACTTCTGGATTTTAAAGATAAGATTGATTTTATCATTGAGACCTCTTTTCTGAAGAATGAAAAATTTATTGTTGCTATGAAAGAAGCTTTTGAAACGTTTATTAACAAAAGACCTAACAAGCCAGCTGAGCTTCTAGGTATGGCTCCCAGTTTTATGGAATATTTACTCTTTATTAAAAATTTTGTTTCTAATTCGTTTTTAAGTTATGGGACAATGATTTGACTCAAAATCATAATTTATCATCATATTGCAAGATTGATAATCAAGGACCGTAAGGAAGTATTTCTCTTAAAATTTTTTCACAAAACATCCCGTTGTTTAAGTAGTGGTAACATGGGACGTTGGAAAGTTCTGTGCTTTTAGACTATTATGAAGTAAGCAGAGTCTTTAATGAGTAGACAAGGCTCAGAAATTTTTAGTCTCACTTCCTTTTCTAGTTCTTTTTATAAAGTGAAAGCTTTTCTTTTTGCCACAAAACTTAATGATTTTAGGTTTTAAAGCATTTCTCTTTTGATATAGTATTATAAAATTTGAATTAAAAAATCTATCAAATTGACATTCTTTTGTTATTTAAAGTGAATGCAATCAGTATATACCTTTAATAAGTCCTTAAGATTTTGCTGTTTACATAATAAATTTAAATTTTGAATAATACCGTCAGTTTTCTTTTTTTAAATAGATTTGGGACATTGGTAGTGAGGAAATGATTCCATTGTAGTGTTATGGAAATATTAAAACCACTTAATATAAATATTTTATCTTTTATTTGCCCTTTCATTCATCTGTTCATCAACTCTTTCATTAATTTTCTGTTTTATGAAAGTCAGTACCTATATTTTTGGAAAGTACATGTTTGAGGAAAGAAGTTTTGCCTGTGATATGTATTTGAAAATATTACTTAATAAATTATTTTTTTACATTTTAGCATAGTATGTGGATTCAAAACTTCGGGCAGGTAACAAAGAAGCTACAGATGAAGAACTAGAAGAGTTGCTAGATAAAATCATGATTTTATTTAGATTCATTTATGGTGGGTATTTGCTTTAATGTCTATTTAAAAGTTTAAAAATAAAGTATATAGTACAATCTAAAGAATTTATGGGCATATCCTGTTATAAGTTGAATCCAAATAATTTCTTATTGTAGTAAAATACTGATAACTTAAATTTATTGTTTAAAAGTTTGACGTTCATTGGCATTAATTACATTCACATTATTGGGCAGCCATAATCATTATCTAATTACAGAACGTTTTCATCACCCCAAATATGAACTCCATACACATTACCCAGTCATTCCCTGTTCCCTTCTTGCCTTCAGCTTCTGACAACCAGTTATCTGGTTTTTCTCCCTATGGATTTGCCTATTCTGGGCATCTTATATATAGAGAGTGAGAAAATATGTGACCTTTTGTGTATGCCTTATTTTACTTAGCAAAATGTTTTCAAGGATCATCCATGTATCAGAACATAATTTCTTTTTATGACAACAGTATTATGTTTTGTGTATCTATTCATCTGTCAGTGGGGTACTTTGGTTGTTTTCTTCTTTTGCTTTTGTAAATAATGTTGCTATTTACATGATTTTCAAGTATTATTGGATGTAAATATCCTCTAGTTGACATATGGTATTAGTGATTTTTTAAATGTTTAAACTGACATTTAGTTGTTTTTTTTTTAAATAATGCAGGGAAAGATATTTTTGAAGCCTTCTACAAAAAAGATTTAGCAAAACGTCTCTTACTTGGTAAGAGTGCTTCAATTGATGCAGAAAAGTCTATGCTATTTAAACTTAAACAAGGTATGTGCCTGGCCCCGTATATTAGTTGGTTCAGTCATTTTGTAGTATCTGTTTTTTATGAATCTTGGTGGAGAACAGTGACTTCATGACTTGATTTTAATGTTATCCTCTCATTTTCTTATCAATTTATCTTATATATTCAGTTTACTTAGTTCTTGGAGACTTACTTATCTAATATGGTCGTCCAAAAATATGTGCACACGTCTTACAGTACTACCATCTTCATGTGTTCCTGTAGGCAAGTTATTTTAATTTTTGCATTTATAAATTTATAATATTGGTTAAATTTAGTATTACTCCCTATGCATAAGGCAGGATCATTAGCAGGTATAAGTAACTCTCTGGCTATTATTATAGGTTACAACATAATAGTAATGCCAAAAATACAAAAATTTGCCTCTCTGATTAGTTCTATGAAGGAGAAGCTTCAAGGCTTATAAAAAGTCAATTAATCCTAGTCAGGAAATCAAGGAAGATTTCTCTAAGAAGCCATGATTGAAATGACATATGATGGTACATAGAAATTCTGGTTGATGATAGCAGAAGTATATGCCAGGCAAGAAGGAATTTGAAAAGTTGAGAAGTCAGAGTACACGGGGAGGAAAAGCAGTCGGTGCTAAAAGATGAGTAAAGGTAGTAGGAATCAGATTTTACTTGACCTTGGATACTTTTCTTGCAATACTCTTCTATTATCTAAAAGCAATAGTATAAAAGGATTTTAAACAAGATCAGAGGTACACATCATGGCTCTAGAATGGATTGTAGTTTGCATGCAGACTCCCTAGATGGTAAGAAAAATAGTGCTCATCATTCGTTCAGGAGAATGACAGTGATTCATTCAGATGTCTGGAAGGTACGATCTAGCATGCTTTGGGAATTGTGAAAGTGGACACGGAAGGAGAGAATCGCCAAAGGGTCTGTCAGCTTTCATTATATAGATAGGATTTTACTGATGTGTTAACAGCTAAAAATACAAATCTGTATTTAAACTTACCATTTCTTATGGCATCAGAAATCTGAGGATGGAATAAATGGATTTTCAGGTGAGGATCTCACAAAAGGCTGCAGTCAAGTGTCAGTGGTAACTAAAGTAATCGCAAGATTGAGTGCTGGAGCATTTGCTTCCAGGATTTGCTCACTTGTGTTGTCGACAGGCTTTCGGATGGAGAGCTTCAGTTTCTCAATGGTTATTTTCCAGAGGATAGTCTCATGTCTTTGCCTCATGGATTTTTCCATAGAGAGAACTCATATTATCTGGGATAATTAGAGAGGATGAACAAGACAAATTCCCAGACTCTTATAATTACTATTCCATCATTTTGTGGTGTGTGTTCTGGATGATCAAAGCAAATCACCACTTCCTTACTTCACCCGAGGGTTGTGAATAATACAAAAGTGTGAACACCAGAAGTGGATTACAGGGGCTATCTTAAAAGCTATTTTTTGTAGATATGGAACACTAAACCTTGCTTGAAGTAGAGGATACAAATGAAACTTTGAATGTTTTCAGTTTGACGTAGATTTGAGACATCCAAGTGAAGACAGAAATTGGTAGTTGAATGTAGTCATCAGAAGTGATAGACTTGGTGATGGAAATCTGCAAATTATCTACCTACAGTTATGATTGGAGCTGTGGGTCTGAATAAGAATACCTAGAACAAACAAATCAGATGTAAGTGCAAGAAGGCTAGAATATAGCCTTAAAACGTCCCTGTAATTAATGGCCAGATAAGTGAAGAGCCAGCCGAGAGACTGAGAATAGACAGAGAGAGGTTAGATAAGGTACACAAGAATGAATTTATAAGAACTGTGTCAATGCTTCAACCTTTTGATATATCTAGTCATACATATGTCACAATTTCTTAATTCAGGGGCATGGTTAACCATACTTTTTCAATAAATTCATGGGTACAGAGTCCTACTGAAGTTTTTTGAGGTATGAGGAGGATGTGAGTAGGAAGAGGGTTACTAACATTGGCAACTTAAGAAAACTGGTGATATGGAAGTGACATAAGAAGTTGCCTCAACTTCTGAGACGAGAAGATGAAACCTACAGAGCTGGTGTACTTTTACTCATATGGTTATAGCGAGGTTAAATACTCGACCTTAAATGAATTCTGATTCATATAAGTCTTTTACAGCTTTTCTAAGATAAACCAATATGTTAGATATCATGGAAGCAGGTGCAAATATTAATCCTAGAAATCTTGAATTTTTTAAGTTTTCGAGATTATCTTTACGTTTTAAGAGAATATATTATACAAGAATATTGAAAGAATGTTAAGTATTTTTATATTAGAATATGAATCATCATGTCAAGATAAATAATGTGCAGTTCCAAAAAGTTTCAATTAAACCAATATTACATAGAAGATATTTCAGAGAAATGTATTGCTACATTTTTGAGGGAAAGTTTACACAGCAAAATTAATCACCCTGTTAAACTGTTCAGTTCAGTGGTATTTAGCACACTTATAATATTGTGAAACTATCACTGCTGTTTAGTTCATCACCATGAAAGGCGGAACCCTTTTCCCTTGAAGACGTCACTCCTGTTCCTCAGGCTCTGACAACCTCTACTTTTCTTTTTACTTTATAGAATTACCTACTATAGATGTTATAGAAATGGAATCAGACAGTATGTGGCCTTTTGTATCTGAATTCTTTCACCATAATATTTTCAGTATTCATCCATGTATTTCATTCCTTTTTATGCCTATATATACTGCTACAAATGTACATATACATTTTATTTATCCATTTGTCTGTTTTTAAACATTTGGGTTGTTTCTAACGTTTGGCTTTTTAAGAATGCTGCTGTGAACGTTCAGGTAGAGTATTGTTTGCATACTTGGTTTTAATTCTTTAGTGTGTGTAAATGTGAGCATAACTCCTAAGGCATGTGTTTAGCTCTGTCAACAGCCACCAAACCTATTCATCACAGTGTAGCTTTTTAAATTCCCACCAGCAATGTATAAGAATGTCAGTTTCAGCACATCCTTGCCAATACCTTTTATATTATTTGTATTATATTATACTGGCATGTTATATTCTCTTTTAATGTTTGTTTATTCACTACTTATGGCTTGATTTGCATTTCCATAATGGCTAATCTTGCTGATAATATTTTCATGTGCCATTTGACATTTGTATATTTTCTTTGGGTAATTGTTTACTCATGTTTTTACCTATTTTTAAATTGGAATGTTATTTTGTTGATGAGTTGTTTTAATTCTTTTTCACTGAAATTTAATTGTGTGAATATTTTATGCAGTTTCAAATATTCAGTAGAGTATTATTAACTAGTTGCCATGTTGTACATTACATCCCCATGACTTACTGTATAAGTGGAAATTTACACCTTTTAAGTTGATTCACCCATTTTGCCCACCCCCAAATCTCACTTATGGCAAAGATCAGTCTGTTCTCCGTGTCTGTGAGCATATGATTATGTAAGTGAGGCCATTACAATATTTGTCTTTTATTTTCTGACTTAATTCACTAAGGATAATGCCCACAAGGTCTATTCATGTTGATGAAAATGGCTAGATTTCGTTCTTTTTATGGCTGAATAGTATTCCGTTGTGGATACGCACCAAGGATTCCTTATCCATTCACTGTCAGTTTTGCATCCATACCTTGACTGTTGTAAATAGTGCTGTAATAAACATGGAGATACGTATTAAATTTAATTAGTTACTTTTTTCTTCAGATAAATACCCAGAAGTGAAATCACTGTATCATATAGTAGTTCTACTTTTAATTTTTTGAGAAACCTCCCTGGTGTTTCTGAAGGTGGCTGCACTATTTTTCATTGCCACCAACAGTGCATTAGGTTTCCCTTTTCTTTGCATCCTCTCCAGTGCTTGTTGTTTCTAGTATTTATATAGCCATTCTAAAGGAGTGAGGTGGTATGTCATTGTGGTTTCGACTGCATTTGACTGATCATTAATGATGTTGAACATCTTTTCATGTACCTGTTGGCCTTCTGTGTGTCTTCAGAAAAATGTTTATTCAGATTCTTTTCTCATTTTTCATGAGACTGCTTGTTTTTTGTCTGTTTGTTTTGTTTGTTTTGTTTGGTTTGGGGTGGGGTTGTTTTTCCTATTTGAGTTGTACGAATTCTTTCTGTATTTTGGATATTACCCCTTATCAGGTATATGGTTTTAGGTATTTCCTCCCATTCATTAGGTTGATTGTTATTTTGTTGATGGGTTTTTTTTTTCTCTCTCTCTCTCTCTCTTTTTTCTGTACAGAAGCTTACTGATTTGATGCAGTCTCACATGTGAATATTTTTCTTTTGTTGCCTCTGGTTTTGATGTGAAATTCAGAAAATCCTTCAAAGACTGATGTTGAAGAGCTTATAGCCTGTGTTTCTTCTAAGGAGTCTTGTAGTTTCAAGTGTTACATTCAAGTCGGACCACTCTGAATTAAGTTTTGTATGTGGTGTAAAGCAGTGATCCAGTTTTATCTGCATGTGGAAATCCAGTTTTCCCAAAACCATTTACTGAGGAGATTGTTCTTTTTTTACTGCACAGTTTTGGCTTCTTTGTTGGAAGTTAATTGACCAGACATACATGAGTTTACTTCTGGACTCTGTAATGTTTCATTGAGCTGTGTGTCTTTTTTTATGCTAATAACATACTGCTTAGATTACTGTAGCTCCATGGTATACTTTCAAGTCTCGGGGTGGGATTTCTCCAGGTTTGTGGTTCTTTCTGAAGACTGCTTTGGCTGTTTAGGATCTCTTGTGGTTGCATACAAATTTTAGGATTGTTTGTTCTATTTCTGAGGAAAATGCCATTGGAATTTTTCCAAGGATTGTACTGACTCTTTAGATATTTGGGGGTAGTATGGACATTTAAACAGTATTGATTCTTCCAGTTTATGAGCTTGGATTCCCTTTTATTTGCTATGTCTTCTTCAGTTTCTTTCATCAGTGTCTTATAGTTGTAGGTGTCAGGCCTTTCACCAAATTGGTTAAATTTACTCCTAAGTGTTTATTCTTTTTGGTGCAGTTGTAAATGGAATTTTTCTTAATTTCTCTTTCTGATGGTTTGTCAGTGATGTGTACACACACAGCATATTTCTATCTGTTGATTTTGTATCCTGTAACTTTTGTGAGTTCTGTTTTTTATTCCTAACAGTGTTTTTTGTGGAACCTTGAGGCTTTTCTATATTTAATATCACATCACCTAGAAATAATGAGTTTTACTTCTTCCTTTCAATTGGATGCCTTTTATTTCTTTTCTTGTCTATTTACTGTATCTAGGACCTCCAATACTATGTTGAATAAAAGTGGCTAGAGTGGGTATCCTTGCACTGTTCCTGATCTTAGGGGAAAGTATTTCAGATTATTGTCATTGCTAGTAATGTTAGCTCTCGGCTTTGTCATATGTAACCTTTATTATGTTGAGGTTTGCTCCCTCTGTAGTCACTTTGTTGGGAACTCTGAATCAAATATGGAAATTTAATTTTATCAGATTTTTTTATTCATGTACTGAGATGATCAGAGGTTTTTAATGAACATTTTTTAATTAAAAAAAAATTGTTTCCTAAGGTAACAATCCATTTAAAGATACTAAAAAATATTGGCTAAATTCCCCATGTGGTACAGTATATCCCTAACCTGCTTAACATCTGGTGGTTTATACCTCCCACTTCCCCCCACCCCGTTTTGCCTCCCCACTCCATTAGTAACCACTAGTTTGTTCTCTGTATCTGCAACTTTGCTTCTTTCTTGTGATTTTTACCAGTTTGTTGTATATTTTAGATTCCACATAAAAGTAGTATCATACAGTATTTGTCTTTCTCTGTCTGACTTACTTCACTTAACATAATGCCCACCAAGTCCATCCATGTTGTTACAAATGGCTATTTCATTTTTTTTATGACTTCATGTATGTGTGTGTGTGTGTGTGTGTGTGTGTGTGTGTGTGTGTACTGCATCTTCTTTATCCAGTCATCTGTTACTGGACATTTAGGTTGCTTCTTTGTCTTGACTATTATAAATTGTGCTGCTATGAACATCAGGGGTGCATATGTTTTTTCAAATTAGAATTTTCTCCAGATATATGCCAGATACAGGAATGGGGTTACTGGATCATATGACAAGTCTATTTTTGTTTGTTTGTTTGTTTGTTTTTTGAGGAATCTCCGTGCTGTTCTCCATAATTGCTGCACCAGATTACAGTCCCACCAACAATGTAGAAGGGTTCTTCCCTTTTCTCCATACCCTGTCCAGCACTTATTATTTGTAAGATTTTTGATGATGGCCAGTCTGACCAGTATGAGGTGATACCTCGTTATAGTTCTGATTTGCATTTTTCTAAGAATTAGTGATATTGAGCATGTTTTCACGTGCCTGTTGGCCATCTGTATGTCTTCTTTGCAGAAATGTCTATCTTAGGTAATATCACATGCAAATATTTTCTCCCATCCTGTAGGGTTTTTTGTTTTTTTTTTTTTCTTTAATGGTTTCCTTTGCTGTGAGAAAAGTGTTTAATTAGGTTTCATTTATTTATTTTTACTTTTGTTTATTTTGCTGTAAGAGACATACGAAAAAAAAATTGCTGCAACTTATGTCAAAGAGTGTTCTGCCTCCGTTTTCCGGGGGGGGGGGGGTTATAGTCTAAACTTACGCTTAGGTATTTAATCCTTTTTGAGTTTATTTTTGTATATGGTGTTAGAGAATGTTCTAATTTCATTTTTTTTCACATGTAGCTGTCCATTTTTCCCATCACCACTAATTGAAGAGACTGTCTTTTCTCCACTGTATATTCTTGCCTTCTTTGTCATAGATTAATTGACCATAAATGTGTGTGTTTCTGGGCTCTTTTTCCTGTTTTATTAATGTGTGTTTCTATTTTTATTATTGATATATTTGTCTATTTCGGGGCTATTGTGTTTACTGTATCTTTGTAATATGTTGTAAAGTCATAGAACATGATTCCTCCAGCTTCTTTCTTCTATCTCAAGAGTGAGAAGTTCTCTTAGCTTTTGTTGTAAAACTGGTTTGGTCCTGAACTCTCTTAGTTCTTGCTTGTCTATAAAGCTTTTAAATTCTCCATGAAATCTAAAGTAGGACGTTGCTGTGTAGATTATTCTTGGTTTTAGTTTTTTTCCTTTCATCACTGTATGTAATGTGACACTCCCTTCTTATCTGCATAGCTTCTACTGAAAACTGAGCTGATAGTCTTACGGGAATTCCCTTGTAAGTTATTGGTTGTTTCTCCCTTGCTGCTTCTCATTCTCTATTTACCTTTTTTGTCATTTTAATGATAATGTGTCTTACTGTGCTTTTCTTTGGGTTAATCTTGTATGGGGCTTTCTCTGCTTTCTGGACATGGGTGATTGTTTCGTTCCCAGGGTAGGGAAGTGTTCCACTATTATGTCTTTAAAATATTTTCTCAGGCCCTTTCTCTCTTCTGCTTCTGGGACCCCTATAATTTGAATATTAGTGCACTTGATGTTGTCCTAGAGATCTCTTAACTGTACTAATTAGTTTTTATTTTCTTTTTTCTGTTTGGCAGCAGTGACTTCCACTACTCTGTCTTCCAAGTTGCAGATCTGTTCTTCCACATCATTTAGTCTACTATGATTCCTTGCAGCATTTTTCACTTTACTTATTCCTTATCTCTCCTTGGTTGCTCTTTATGTTTTCTACCTCTTTGGGTTTTTGTTTGTTTGTTTTTTGTTTTTAACATTGTTTATTGATTTATAATCATTTTAGAATGTTGTGTCAAATTCCAGTGTAGAGCACAATTTTTCAGTTATGCATGAACAGACATATATTCATTGTCACTTTTTTTTTTCTGTCAGCTACCACAAGATCTTGTGTATATTTCCCTGTGCTGTACAGTATAATCTTGTTTATCTATTCTGCATTTTGAAATCCCAGTCTATCCCTTTCCACCCCCAACCCCCTTGGCAACCACAAGTTTGTATTCTAAGTCTATGAGTCTGTTTCTGTTTTGTATTTATGCTTTGTTTTTGTTTGTTTGTTTGTTTTACATTCCACATATGAGCGATCTCATATGGTATTTTTCTTTCTCTTTCTGGCTTACTTCACTTAGAATGACATTCTCCTACCTCTTTGTTAAGAACTTCTAACTTCTTGCACTATGCATCCATTCTCTAAGTTCTCTGAGCATCTTTACAATCCTTATTCTGAACTCTTTCTTTGGTAAACTGACTATTTCTGCATCACTTAGTTCTTATTCTAGAGTTTTATCTTATTCCTTCATCTGGAACATGTTCCTCTGCTGTGTCATTTTGTCTAAGTTACTGTTTATATGTGTGGTAGATTAGTTACATTTCCTGAACTTGGAGAAATGCTTTTCTGTAGATGTCTTAGGTGTTGCGGCAGTGCACTCCTATCACGTCACACAAGCTGTCTGCTCTGTTAGTGCCCCTTGAGTAGTTGTGTGGGTCCTTCCGTACTGGTAAGTTGTTTGTGGTTAGTCTGTTAGGCTTGGTTGGCCCCTATCCTGGTTGGTTGCCAGGCCTTGCCTTCTGTGGATGCTGTTGTCTGATGCTTAGCAAGGCTGGTCCTGAGGTGGCTGACTGAAGATCCTTAAGGAGCCCTGGGACTAGTGCTGACTCCCTGTTGGATGGAGTAAGAGTCTTGAAGACCTGGGGCTGTTGTCCTCCCACTTGCAAGTGAAGCCAGGCCCTCGGGACAGTGCTGGACTACTGACAGGTCAAAGTGTTTCTGGAGTCTAGCTGCAAGGCCCAGGGAATCTCAGAACTCATTTCGGATTGTGGTTGCGGGTAGCTTGTTCCTGACTTGGCTGAGTATGCAGTCTGGGGTGTCCGGAAGCTCACATTGGTCTGCTAGTGAACAGGGCCACCTGGACTTGGGGTATATTCTGGCCTGCTGTGGGTGGGCTGGGTCAGAAGACTGTGGGCTCATAGTTCTTGTGTCTGGTGCCTACCTCCTGGTAGCAAAGGCTTGTCTAGAGTCTAGTACAGGCTTCTTGGAAGGCCAAGCCATTGCCTGCCCAGTGGGACTTGGCCCTCTGCTGGGCAGGGCCATGTCTAGAGGCCCTGTGTCCCTGCCTAGTTAGTCATGGGGCCTAAAACTTCTTAGAACAAGTGCCCATAGGCTGTTGGAAGGGGCCAGGTCATGGTGCTAATGAGCTAGAGGGTGATCCCAAGATGGCAGCTGCCAGCAGCATTGTTCCTTAGGTAGAATGTTTCAAAATATGGTGCTATCAATATTGACTTCCCAAGAGTGAGCCGTAGCCACTCCTCTGATTCTCTCTTAGAGACTGTCCAAGACTAGCAACTTGGTCTGGACTTGGCCTCTTTGAAATCGCTGCTTTTGCCCTGGGTCCCAGTTCATGTGAGATTTTCTGTACCCCCACTTAACAGTGGTGTGTCTATTTCCCCCAGTCCTGTGGAGCTGCTGAAATTAATCCCTTCTGCATTTTAAATGCTCTAGGGGTTCATCTTCCTGGTGTAGGACCCTGGGCTGGGGAACCTGACATGAGGTCAGAACTCTCACTCCTGTGGGAGATCCTCTGCATTATAATTACTTGTTAGTTTGTGGGGAATATGGGATTTGGCTGTGTTGTTAAGTTCACCTCTTCTACCTGTCTCATTGGGTTCCTTTGTTGTCTTAATTTATGGGAGATCTTTTCTGGGAGTTTTCAGTTTTTACGTTGATAGTTGTGATTTTCGTGTGCTCCTGAGAGGAGGTGAGCTCAGAGTCTTTCTACTCTGCCTTTTCTACTCTTCACTTAATCATAGATTTTTAGACTTCATTTTCTTAATGTGAGAAGTCACCTTGATCTATGAATATTGAACCATCTTTGTATTTCTGAATAAATACCATTCAGTGGTGTCTGATCCTTTAAATGTGTTGTTGAATTTGGTTTGCTGATATTCTGTTGAGGATTTAAAATTCATATTCATCGAGAATATCAGCCTATAATTTTCCTTCCTGTTGTCACTGTCTGCTTTTGGTATCTGAGGCCTCCAAAATGCTGGCCTCTAAAAATGGATTTGGAAGTATGACCGCTCTTCCATTTTTTGGTGAAGTTTGGGAAGGATTGCTGTTCTTTGAATATTTGGTAGAATTCAGGTGAAGCTGGTTGGTTCCAGACATTTATTTTCTGAGAATTTCAATAATACTGATTTAACCTATAGTATTAGTCTCTTGATATTTTCTATTTCTTCATGATTCAGTCTTGGTAGATTATAAATTTGTAGGAATTTATCCATTTCTTTTAACTTGTCCAGTGTTCTATCATACATTTTCATAATAATCTGTTATAATTGTTTCTATGGAACCAGCTCTTTCATTTGTCCTTTTTGGTTTCTAAGTTATATTTATTTCCTCCATTTCTTTTTTAAGTGAGTATAGCAAAAATTTGTTAGTTTTACTGATTTTAAAAGAAACTGATCTTGGTTTCATTGATCTTTCTTTTGTCTTTTTAGTCTCTTTTTTCTTATTTTTCTAGTTTCTTGAGGTGTCAACTTAGGTTGTTTTTCTGAGATTTTTCTTGTTTCTTGAGGTGTAGTTGCTTATCTCTGTCAGCATCCCTCTCAGAACTGCTTTTGCTTCAGCCCGTAGTTTTAATATGTTATGTTTCCATTTTCATTTGTCTCAAGGTTGTTTTGATTTTGCTTTTGATATCTTTGTTAATGCATTGTTGCTTATTAGCGCTGGGTTTATTCTCCACATGTTTATAAATTTTTGTTTTTTCTTGTAATTGTTTTCTGTTTTCATACCATTATGGTCAGAAAAGAATCTTGATGAGACTTTAATTTTATGGAATTTGCTCTGACTTGTTTTGTGGCCTAACAGGATCTCTCCTGGAAAATGTTTTTCGTGCTCTTGAGAGGAATTTGTATTCTCTTGCCTATGGACAGTGTCTGTGTATATCTGTTACATCCATCTGGTTTAATGTGTCATTTAAGGCCTCTGTTTTCTTTTGATTTTCTGGTTGAATGATCTGTCCATTCATGTAAGTGAGGTATTCTCATTTTTTTGTGTGTCACTGTTAATTTATTTCTTCTATTCTTTTTTTTTTTTCTTTTGGTGGAGGCAGGTAATTAGGTTTATTTATCTATTAATCCATATGGAGGTACTGGGGATTAAACCTAGGACCTCATGCATGCCAGGCAAGTGCTGTACCACTCTATACCCTCCTCCCTATTTCTTCTATTCTTGTAACACTTGCTTTTTGTATTTAGATACTCCTATGTTTGGTGAATGAAATGTTTCCAGATGTTATATACTCTTGTTGAACTGACCCATTTGCCAGTGTGCAATGCATTTTTTGTCTTTTGTGGCAGTCTTTGTTTCAAAATCTGTTTGTCTGATATGAATATATTTATCTCAGATTTCTTTTGGTTTTCATTTGCATGGATTAGCTTGTTCCATCCCTTCACTCAGTTTGTGTGTGTCCTTATATTATAGGTGAGTTTCTTGTAGGCAGCCTGTAAGTGGATCTTGTTTTCCTTCTGTGTATTTTGACTGTTAATTATGTCCTCTTGCATGTAAGATATTATTGGTATGTATGTATTTACTGCCATTTTGTTCATTGTTTTCTATTTTATATTTCCTCTTTTTAAATTTTTCTCCTGCTCTCTTCCTTTGTGATTTGAAGGCTTTCTTTAGTAGTATGCTTAGATTACTTTTTCTTTTTATTGAAGTGTAGTTGATTTGCCATATTATGTTAGTTTCAGATTTAAAACATAGTGATTCAATATTTTTATAGGTATACTCCATTAAAAGTAATTATAAAATATTGGTTATAGTCCCTGTGTTGTACATGTTACATCCTTGTATGTCATTTATTTTATACCTAGTAGTTTCTAACTCTTAGTCTCTTACCCTTGTCTTGCCCCTCCACATTCCACTCCCCACTGGTAACCACTAGTTTGTTCTGTGTGTGAATCTGTTTCTGTTTTGTTTTATTCATTCATTTGTTTTATTTTTTTAGATTTTTATTTTAAGTGATATCATACAGTGTTTGTTTTTCTCTTCTGGCTTATTTCACTAAGCATAATACCCTCCAAGAACATCTGTGTTGTTGCAAATAGCAAAATTTTGTTCTTTTTTATGGCTGAGTAGTTTTCCATTGTGTATAATTACCACATCTTCTTTATCCATTCATCTTCGATTGCTCCCATGTCTTGGCTGTTCTAACTAATGCTTCGAAGAACATTGGGGTGCATGTATCTCTTTGAAGTAGTGTTTTTGTTTTTTGTCATACATATACCCAGAAGTGAAATTGCTAGATCAGATGGTATTTTTAGTTTTTTCAGGAGTCTCCATATTGTTTTCAATAGTGGCTTTACCAATTTACTGTCCCAACAACAGTGTACTAAAGTTCCCTGTTTCTCCACATTTTTCTTGCCAGTAGTTGTTACTTTTTATTTTTTTGATGATAGCCATTCTGACAGGGATAATTTTGATTTTGATTTGCATTTCCATTGCTGATAATTAGCAATGTTGAGCATCTTTTCATGTGCCTGTTAGCCATCTGTATCTCCTCTTTGGAGAAATGTTTATTTAGGTCTTTTTATTTTTTGATGGTTTTTTTGTTTTTTGTTTTTTTTTTTTTTTTGATACTGAGTTGAATGAGCTGTTTGTATATTTTGGAAATTAACCTCTTGTCAGATTGTTTCCAAATATCTTCTCTGATTCTGTAGATTGTCTTTTTGTTTTATTATAGTTTACTTTGTTATGCAAAAGCTTTCAATTTAATTAGCCCTATCCCCTTTTTTGTTTTTATTTATTTGTCTCAGGAGACTTATCCAAGAAAATATTGCTATGGCTTATATTAGAGAATGTTTTGCACATGTCTTCTTATAGCAGTGCTATGGCATCATGCACTAATACTAGGTCTTTAGACCATTTGGGGTTTATTTTTGTATGTGGTGTGAGGGAGTTCTCTAATATTGTTGATTCACATGAGGCTGTCCAGCTTTTCAGTACCATTTCTGAAGAGACTGTTTGTTCACCATTGAATAGTCCTGCCTCCTTGTCATAGATTAACTGACCATAAGTGCATAGGGTTTCTTTCCAAACTGTCTGCTGTTCCATTGATCTACGGCTTCTATGCCAGTACCATACTGGTTTGAATACTGTACTAACTTTGTATATAGTCTTAAGTAAGGAAGCTCAATATCTTTAGCCTTGTCCTTTCTCAAGACTTTCTTGGCTCTTTGGGTGAGAGCATCTGAGAGCATCTGGTAACTCCCAGGAATTCTATTATTTTTGGTTGATTTTAAATGGAATTGTTTCCTTGCTTTCTCTTTCTGGGAGTTTATTATTAGTGTGTAGAAAAACAATAGATTTCTGTATATTTATCTTGTATTCTGCAACTTTACTAAATTTACTTATGAGTTCTAATAGTGTTTGTTTGGAGACTTCAGAGTTTTCAATTTAAAATATCATGTCATGCACAAATGATGACAGTTTTAAATTTTGTCTTCCAGTTTGGACACCTTTTATTTCTTTTCCTTTTCTGAGTGCTGTGGCTAGGACTTCCAGTATTATGCTAAACAGATGTGGGCAAAAGTGCATCTATGCTCAGATAATTTTTTCATGATCTTTTGTGATACTTGTGCATAGCAACCAATATTTGTCATCATATATTTTAAGTTGGTAGCAATTAAGTTTGAAGTTTTTCAAAGTCTCTACATTTTAACCCTCTCCCCACATGTTATTTTTTTTTAGTTGAAATGCAGTCAGTTACAATGTGTCTATATCTGGTGCATGGCACAGTGTCCCAGTCATGCATATAAATGCATATATTCGTTTTCATAGTTTTTCCATTACAGGTTATTACAAGATACTGAACATAGTTCCCTGTGCTATACAAAAGAAAGTTTTTAAATTCTATTTTTATTTGTAGTGGCTAACATTTGTAAATCTCAAACTCACAAATTTATCCCTTCCCACACCCTTTCCTCAGTAACCATAAGATTGTTTACTATGTCTGCAAACCTATTTCTGTTTTGTAGATGAGTTCATAGTGTCCTTTTTTTTTTTTTTTTTACATTCCACATGTGAGTGATACCTACGTCATTTTTCTTTCTCTTTCTGACTTACTTCACTTAGAATGATGATCTATAGGTCCATCCATGTTGCTGCACATGGCATTATTTTATTCTTTTTTATTGCTGAGTAGTATTCCATTGTGTATATATACACCACAACTTCTTTATCCAGTCACCTGTCATGGACATTTGGGTTGTTTCCATGCTCTGGTAACTCTATTTTTTATTTTTTTGAGGAATCTCCATACTGTTTTCTACAGTGGCTGCACCAAACTGCATTCCCACCAGCAGTGTAGGAGGGTTCCCTTTTCTCCACACCCTCTCTAGCATTTATCATTTGCAGACTTTTGAATGATGGCCATTCTGACTGGTATGAGGTGACACCTCACTGTAGTTTTAATCTGTATTTCTCTGATAATTAGTGATATTGAGCATTTTTTTCATATGCCTATTGGCCATTTATATGACTTCACTGGAGAATTGCTTGTTTAGGTCTTCTGCCCATTTTTGTATTGGGCTGGGATTCTTTTGTTGTTGTTGTTGTTATTAAGTTGTATGAGCTGTTTATATATTCTGGAAATTGTCAGTCACATCATTTGCAAATATTTTCTCCCATTCTGTACGTTGTCGTTTTGTTTTGCTTGTGGTTTTATTTGCTGCTCAAAAACTTATGATTTTCATTAGATTCCATTTGTTTATTTTTGTTCTTATTTCCATTGCCTGGGTGGACTTCCCTAGGGGAATGTTACTAAGATTTATGTTAGAGAATGTTTTTGCCTATGTTTTCTTCTAGGAGATTGATCTTGTCTTGTCTTATATTTAAGTCTTTAAGCCATTTTTAGTTTATTTTTGTATGGAGGGAAGGAGTGCTATAACTTCATTGATTTACACACTGCTGTCCAGTTTTCCTAACACGACTTGCTGAATAGACTGTCTTTTCTCCACTGTAATTTCTTGCCTCCTTTGCTGAAGATTAATTGACCATCAATCTGTGGATTTATTTCTGGGCTCTCTATTCTGGTCCATTGATCCACATGTCTGTTTTTATGCCAGTACAACACTGTTTTGATTTACTGTAGCTCTGTAGTATTATCTGAAGTCTGGGAGTGTTAATCCTCCACCTTTGTTCTTTTTCTTCAATATTGCTTTATTCTGGGTGTTTTGTGATTCCATGTAAATTCTAGGATTGTTTTTTTCTAGTTCTGGAAAAGGTGTCCTGGGTAATTTAATAGGGATCACATAAATCTGTAAATTACCTTGGACAGTATGACCATTTTAATGCTATTGATTCTTCCAATCCAAGAGCATGGGGTATCCTTCCATTTCTTTAACTCGTCTTTAATTTCCTTAATCAGTGTTTTGTAATTCTCCATGTATAAGTTTTTCATCTCCTTTGTCAGATTTATTCCTAAGTATTTTATTATTTGGGAGGCAGTTTTAAAAAGGATTGTTTCTTTACTTTCTTTTCCTGCTATTTCATTGTTTAGTGTAAGGATATGCAACTAACTTTTTTGTATAATAATGTATCCTGATACTTTGCCAAATTCTTTCATTCACTCTGGTAGATTCTTTGTGGACCTTTTAGGGTTTTCTACGTGTAGTATCATGTCATCTGCGTATAGTGACAGTATTACCTCTTCTTTTCCAACTTGGATCCCTCTTATTTCTCTCTCTTGCCTGATTGCTGTGTCTAGGACTTCCAAGACTGTTGAATAGAAGTGATGAGAGTTGGCAACCTTGCCTTTTCCCAGATTTTAGTGGGAAGATTTTCAGTTTTTCACCATTGAATATTTTGCTGGCTATAGGTTTGTCATAAATAGCTTTTATTATGTGAGATATGCTCCCTCTATACCCACTTTGGTAAGGGTTTTTATCATAAACCGGTGTTGAATTTTATCAGATGCTTTTTCTGCATCTTTTGAGATGATCATGTGGTTTTTGTCCTCTGTCTTGTTGATGTGATGTATCACACTGATTGATTTGCATTTGTTGAACCACCCGGTGTCTCTGGGTTGAATCCAATTTGATGATGCTATATGATCTTTTTTTATGTGCTGTTGCATTCTGTTTGCTGATATTTTGTTGAGGATTTCTGCTTCTGTATTCATCAGTGATATTGGCCTGCAATGGTCTTTTTGGTAGTGTCTTTGCCTGGTTGTGGTATCAGGGTGACTGGTGGCCTCACAGAATGAGTTTGGGAGTGCTCCCTCCTTTTCAGTGTTTTGGAAGAGTTTGAGAAGAAATGGTGTGAGTTCTTTGTATGTTTGGTGTATTCTTCCCCAGTGAAGCCATCTGGTCCTGCACTTTTGTCTGCAGGGAGACTTTTTATTCCTGATTCTGTTTCATTTCAGGTTATCTGTTTACGTGGTCTGCTTCTTCTTGATTCCGTCTTGGTGGACTCTCTGTTTCCAGAAGCTTGTCCATTTCTCCTAGGTTGCCCAGTTTGTTTCCAAATAGTTGTTCCTATATTCTCTTGTAATTAATTTTTATTTCTGTGGTACTGGTTGTAATTTCTCCATTTTCCTTTCTTTGTCCCTTTGTTTATTTATGTTCTCTTTCTTTTCTTCTTGGTGAGCCTGGCCAGAGGTTTGTCAATTTTTATTTACTCTTTCAAAAAACTAACTCTTGGTTTGATTGATTTTTCTATTTGTTTATTTCTATTTTAATTATTTCCTCCCTGATCTTTATTCTTTCTTTCCTTCTGCTGACTTCTGATTTTGTTTGCTCTTCTTTTTCTAATTCTTTTAGGTGATAGGTTAGGTTGTTCATTTGAGATTGTTCTTGTTTTTTGAGAAAGGCTTGTATTGCTATGAATTTTCCTCATAGGACTGCTTTTGCTGCATCCCATAGATTTTGTGTGGTTGTGTTTTCATTGTCGTTTGCCTCAACATATATTTTTTTTAATTTCTTCTTTGATTTCATCATTGACCCATTGGTTTTTTTTTTTATGGCATGTTGTTTAATCTCCATGCTGTCACTTTTTCTCCTTTGTTTTTGTGTAGTTGATTTCTAGTTTCCTGGCATTGTGGTCAGAAAAGATGCTTGAAATAATTTCTATCCTTTAAATTTGTTGAGGCTTCTTTTGTGATCTATCCTAGAGAATGTTCAATGTGCACTTGAAAAGAATGTACATTCTGTTTTTTGAAGATATAATGTTGTAAAGACAGCAACATTCCAACTGTTCTGTCGTGTCTTTTAGTTTCTCCGTTACCTTGCTGATTTTCTGACTGAAAGATCTGTTCAGTGACACTAATGAGGTGTTAAGGTCTCTTAGTATTATTGCATTCACATCAATTTCTCCCTTTGTATCTGTTAGTATATGCTTTATGTATTTAGGTGCTCCTAGGTGCATATATGTTAATAAGTATAATATCCTCATCTTGTATTGCTCCTTTAATCATTATATAGTGTCCTTCTTTACTTTCTTTATAGCCTTTGTTTTAAAGTGTATTTATTTGTGAAATCAGTATTGCTACTCCTGCTTTCTTGTTGTTTATATAAAGTATCTTTTTACTTTCTCTCACTTTCAGTCTATGTGTGTCCTTCTTTCTAAAGTGAGTCTCCCGTAGGCTGCATACTGTAGGTTCTTGTTTCATTACCCAGTCTGCCACTGTATGTCTTTTGATCACAGCATTTGGTCCATTGACTTTTACGGTCATTATGGATAGATGTATGTTTAATTTAATGCCATTTTGAACTTATTTTTCTAGTTGACTTGGTATTTCCTTTTTGTTCCTTTCTTCTTCTTTATCTCTTTGTGGTCTGATAACTATATTTTGTATTATCTTGGTTTCTTTTTGGTTTTTGTAGTCTATTGTATGCTTTTGACTTGTGGTTACCCTGTTTTTCAAGTATTTTAACCCATTACTATTTCTGTTTGCTATAAACTGATAGTCAAATAAGCTCAAACACATCCTGTCATCTACAAGACGGCTCCTACAGTAGGTAAGGGTGTAGGATTTGAATAAGGTAAAAAATCACAAAGATTTACTATCTTTAATTTGCCTTTGTCCTGGTTTTAAGTGTTCACTTGGTTGTCGAGAATGTTTCACTCTATTCCAGAATTCTGTTAAGGTAGATTCTGACAGTTTTTGCAAGGTTTCTCAGGGTTTATTTCACTAAAATGGACTCCAAGTATGCCCTGCTCTGTGGTTTCCTCTGATGTAACCTGTAACTGGTTATTTTAAAATATTTTACAGACTGTGGAATGGCTTTCACTAGTAAACTTCAAGGAATGTTTAAAGACATGGAACTTTCCAAAGATATCATGATTCAGTTAAAACAGGTATTTCTAGTATAAGAGATTTTTGGTTTAAAATATGAGTAGAACCATAAATGCTTTGATTTTCCAGGAATAGTATTCATCGCAAGAAGACTTGTAGTTAGAGACATATTAAGTAATATTTAAATTATAACTCCTCCTTTATGTTTTGAAAAGAAATGCAGTGACACTTACTATTCCAGATTTAAAGAACTCTTGACATGTATTTTGAACAACCATTTTCAATTTAATTTCCTGACATTCAGAGCCTTTCCATTGCTTTCCTACAATATTTATTGTTGTTAAAAAAAAATTTTTTTTTTTGTGAGTGTAGCTGTTCATAAGTTGCCTCAGATCCTTTATGAGGTAAGATGGATTTTACAAAATATAGTAGAAAATTGGTTTTGAGTTTAATTAGTTGAGGCACCTTATGCCTCCTGTTTTTGGTTCTTTTTTTTTTTTAGCATTTTATTGGGGTAAAAATGTCTCTATCTTTTTTCAAGGCAGGTAATATTTGCAGTGAGCAGTTTATCATTCTAATTAGTTACTTCTAGAAATTTTTATTACAGGGTTATATCCATGTAGTTATAAAATTATTATATTTCAGTGTGCACTTGTCTTTTTGTAGTACATGCAGAACCAGAATGTACCAGGAAACATTGAATTAACTGTGAACATTCTGACAACAAGTTTTTGGCCAACATATGTCCCTAAGGAGATACAGTTACCTCCAGAGGTAAGAAAGTCATTGTTTAAAACTGTAACGTGTGACACAGCACTTTGGTTTTAATATGATATTTTAATCTTTAATAACTCTTTATGCTATGCTTTATGTTCATTTAAATATCATCCTAATGCTTACCATTTTGAAATGTAGTAATCCAAGTTTTAGAAAGGAAAACAGCAAGACTAAATGATTCCTTATTTGAATAATTCCAATGGTGTGAGTAGTCTGTTTTGATTATGTAGTCAAACATAGATTTAGAGTTGACCTGCTTTGGTTTCCTTTTGCTTTTAGACTGTGAGTTTTATATTAGCTTATATTTTCATTGTTAGGTCTCAATATAAAGTGTATTATTCATATATAAGGTAAACACATGATAAAATTAACTAACACATCATTCAATCTCTAGTCATCCTTGCTTGCTATGCATGGAATACCCTCTCCAAGTTCTACTCATTGTTAGAACGCTTCTTTGGCTTTAACTTTCTCTTATATGGTAAATCAAGCCTTCATCATCTATTGGTTGTCTTTTACAAATATCTCTTGGCAACTCATTAGCTATTACCTCCACTTCCATTCTCTGTGGATTTATTTAATTTTTATAATTATGTCATCATGTTAGTGAGATTTTAGGGGAACTTTATGTACATTATTGAATTTATCATATTAAACCGGAAGCTTTGACAGTGGTCAGTTTTATTGTCTCAGAACTCCGTATCCCTCTCCTAACCCTTTCTCTGCAGAACTGCCTTACATATCCTTGGAGAAAACCATGCTTGGTCATGACATTTATTTCTTAAAATACTACTTTAGGGTTGCAAGAGTAACTTTTGTTGATAGATTGTTTATCAGTAATACATTTCTGTCATTTCTTTACTTCAGATGGAAAGACTTAAGGAAAATTTCAAAAATTTCTACTTAAGCAAGCACAGAGGCCGGAAACTTCAATGGCAGTCAACTCTTGGACACTGTGTCCTTAGAGCTGAATTTAAGAAGGCAAGGAAGTAATTTTTAAGCTAGCATTTTACTTTTACTTTTAAATTATTTTACTCTGAAAAATGCTATTTTTGATATATGTAGAAAGCTCATTTTTTCAACGTCTGGACTGTGTTTGGAAATATTGATTTCACTGACTGATGAATCATTTTTGTATAAGTCAACATTTAAAAGCATATTACTTGCATAGTTTTTTCCATTTGGATCCCTTCGTTATCAGAGCTTGCCTTTGCTCTCTGATGTCTCAGAATCATTGTCAGTCATCATCAGAGTCTGGAACATTTATCACCCTGCTGCAACAAGGCTGGTGGAAGCATACACTGAGCTTACTTATCACTCTTTGAAGCTGAGTAATGCCATGTTTGCATGAAGTGTCTTATTGACACTCTCTCTCAATATAAAAAAATGCCAGCACAAAAGCTCTTTGGATTGTGTGGAATAGAGTAATATGTTAATTTTATGGTAGGTTGAAAAATGGGCCCTGAAGATAAGTCAACTTCCTAATCTCTGGAGCTTTAAATATTTCTTTATTTGGAAAATAGTCTTTGTAGATGTGATGAAAGACTGAAATGAGGAGACCATCATGGATTCCATTTGTGGGCTCTAAATATCGTAACAACTTTCCTAATGAGAGAAAGGCCCAGGAAGTTCTTTCTCTCTCTCTCTCTCTCTTTCCCTCTCTCTCTCTCTCTCTCTCTCTCTCTCTCTCTCTCTCTCTCTCTCTCTCTCTCTCTCACATAGACACACACACTCACATTCACACACACAAGACAAACTGATATGAAGATGGAATCTAAGGTTAGAGTATACAGTGAAGCCTAGGGTGGTAGCAACCACTAGAAGTTGGAGGAGACATGAAGTGGATTCTCCCCTAGAACCCTCAGGGAGAATACAGTCCTGCCAACATTGATTTTTGCCCAGTGATACTGATCTGAATGTCTGGCCTCCAGAACTGTAAGAGAATACACATATTTATGTTGTTTCAAGACACCAAATGTGTGGAGTGGTACTTGTTAACTCACAATGAGTAAACAAGTTTATATCCAATCGCAGTGTTTTTGTGACAGTGCCACTGCAGTGCATTTAACTGGAGGTTAAGCAGTATACATATGATCCTCTTTAAAAAAAAAAAAATCTTCTTATGTATTCACCCTGAACAGCCATAAAAATTAGGATAAGGAGATACCATTTTAAATTCTTCCCTATTTTGATTATTCCCTTATATTCCAAATTTTCTTCATTAAAAAAAGAAGCCTGAATGTTAGAGAATAGTGTTTTTTGTAATACAATTGAAATATGCTCATCCTAGACTGGTGTGTGTAAGAACTGTTTTCTTGTTCATTGGACATGTATATTTTTGCTTTTAAGTCTTGAGAATGCGTTATATTTTCAAAATAAATACTTTTTCCATTAAGAAATTCTAATTTATATAACGTGCATTTTCCTTGATCAGCATTTTGAGAGTCACAGCAAAATTGAATAGAAGGTGTAGAAATTTCCCATATATCTCGCTCTCCACACATGCATAGTCTCTCCCATTATAAACATCTCCCATTAGAGTGGGACGTGTATTACAGTTAATGAATGTCCATAGACAAATTATTTCATTCCAAAGTCCGCAGTCTATATTTGGGTTGACTCTTGGTGTTGTACATTTTGAGGGATTAGACAGAGTATAATAACATGAATCCAGTATTATAATATCATATAGGGTATTTTCACTGCCCTACAGATCATCTGTGTTCTGACATGTGTATTTTTACTTTTAAATTTTCTGAAAGCATTATATTTCCTGAAGTTACTTTTTGTCATTAATTTAAATAACATGCACTTTCTTTGTCCTAGCAAGTTATATACAAGGGACTCTTTACTAGGGAAACATTTTTCTTTATTGGAGAGCATTTTACATCATATTCAAATAATGGGAAAATATTAACTCTCCTTATTTGTAAATTCACGTAATGTTAATCAAATTACAAAAGCCCTTTAGAAGGTAAGCAGGCCTTTAACACTCTCCTGAGTAAATCTCAAAGAAAGAATATTAATGATAAACAGCAGAATTGTAAAAGGAATATTAGAAATAGAAGTTCTAGGTCTGTTTTTCATTAGCATGATTTAGATAGTGCCCCCATAGAATATAGTAAACAGTATTCTTTTTATTTCTAGACAGTTTTATCAGCTTTTTTTTTCTATTATTTCCTATAGAAATTTTCATTTCACTGTTATGGTTAACTTCCAAAAGCTCTTTTTTCATTTTCCAGGATGCCCTTTCACATTTTCATTTTTCTTTATTAAAGGAAACCAGATTTTCAGTATCATTGAATATCTTTTTCTTTTTGAAAAAGAGATGATAAATCATAAGCTCTGACTATGGAACCAACTTTGATAAGAATAGAAAAAATAAAGGGTTTTCAATAATTACAAAAATAGTTTAGAAAAATATCCACAAATTGTGAATTTATGCATTGAAAAAGTCTTCCTCCAGTAACCTGGTTGAAAAGATGAACTAGACCCTGCAGAAGTATATCATCATGAAATTTTAGACTGTGGAAGAGAAAGAGAATATTCTTAAAGATTTAAGAGAGAGGGAACCTGAAACTGATAGATACGTGGCTGTGTTAATGGGCTTTTTAGAATCTTGAACAGGAATACCATAGAAGTGAATATCCTTCACTCTCATGAGCATTTTTTCAAGGAAAAGCTTTTTATTAAAAGGAAAATTTGTGCACAAGGGAAAAGGCAGAAAGGAGTCCCATCTCCCTGAGGAGTTCCATCTTCCCTTTCAGGGAAGAGTTTTAAAGGCAGTGTGTGTGGGGATGGATACTCAGGGTGCCTGATTCGCATGTGTTCAATTCCCAGATTGGTTAGCATTAAGGTAGTTTTGAGTATCATCAACCTTCCAGTTTCAACTGCTGTGGTGTCTCTGTTCTTTCAGTCAGTGGTTTTCATCTGTGGAAATCCACTTCCCTCAAAAACAACTTAGGAATATGTGTCAGGCCTTTAACTTTATCTTTCAGGGAACTGGAGTTTCGAGGAGTCTGCTGTGTGGTGGACTTACTGTCCCGCTTTTGTCCTTTAGAAACCGTGTACATACGTCAGTGGAACCAGAGATACAGCTAATCTTTTACTCCTGTGGGTCTCTGGTTATTGTCTCAGAAGTCCAAGTCTTCAGGTGCTTTGTTTTATGGAGCCTATCAAGCCTACTGTTGAAGACCATCTTCTCATTCCTTTTCCAAAATGGCTGTTCTCTTATCTTCCTGTCTCAGCAAGAGGCTGTTAAGATGTCCGATTTCTCAGTAGCAACACTACAAGCTTTAAAGTGGTGAAACAATGTGTTCCATTGTCTGAAAGAAAGTGATTTTCAGCCACAATATCTGTGCTTAAGAAAAGAATTGTTCAAATATAAATGTAGAACTATAACATGCTAGACACAAAAAGTCGTACAAATCTAATTCCCGTTTGCTCTTTCTCTAGGAACTTTAGGAAATACATCTTATTGTTAACAGATAGAGACCCTAATTTGGAAAGCCCAGCAAACGTATGAGTCCTTGCCTGATGATTGAGAAAGAATTCTCAATAGAGGCAGAGGGTCAAGGTAAAAGGGTGCTTTATTGCTCAGAAAGAAAGAGAAGGGGGAAAGGGAAAAAAAATTAAAACACGAACAGGAAGCCATCAGCCAGGTAACTGGTGGGGACAGCTCCAGCCCCCCTAGTCAGGAAGCAGGGTCTTTTATTGAAGGCTCTGCCATCATTATCTTCATTCTGATGTTGCCAGTCACCTTCTATTATGTGCTCTTTCATCCCATGGAGCTTAGCCCTAAAACAGAAACTTCACTGGGAAACTGGGGTATGCGTTGGGATCAATGCAGCAGTTGTGGGACATAAAATGTCCTGTTGTAGGGCTGTGTTTTTAGAATGAAAGAGTTAGCTGCAGGATAAGAGAAAAGTGTTTTTCAACAGCCTGACACTTTCTTTTCCGTCATTGATAGTCAGCCAAAGTCAGTAAGCTTGCCTACTCACCTCTCTCACTATCAAAATGAGTGAGTGAGCCATGAAAGAGATGTCATATTGTAGGAATTGGAATCAATTTGGGAAAGACTTAAAGGAATGCCCAAGACGCAGTTACTTAAAGGGTGTTAGATGAGTTACTTTCTAGAAGGTGAAATTCAGTTATAATGCTGTGGAGAAAATATAGATGAGTTTGCATAGTTAGAACTTTTGAAACAGATTTTACTGACAACTGGTCAAAGAGCACGCCTCGAAACCTGAAGATTGCCTGAATAAACAGTAAAAGCATTAATTAGAAGTGTGATCTTAACATTTCAGAAGTGGGAGTTTAGCCTGAGAACACAGACATTCCAGAGTTCAAGATTTCAGATTCTTAATTGTCCTTCTAGAGACATTTGTCTAGGAAAAATTCTTTTCCCTGGAAGGTATATGTTTTTGTCCCTCTCGTAATTAGTAGAGCAAGAGGACAGAGTGTACGTAACTTCACAGGTTCATTGTCTTCTCCAAGTTTCATATTTATTCAGGAACCCCAGTACATTGTCAAATCTTCATTCCAGAATGAACAAGGATTGGTCAGAGGGGAACTGGTGCAGTTATTGCTAGAAGTGATAGGAAGCAATAATATTTTCCTGTTTCTAGCAATTTATCTTCATTCAGGATAAAATGAATAATTATAGTTATTAAAAAGTTAGCACCTTTATTGTGATCTGTTAAAATGCATTGAAAGAAAATAACATTACCTGAAAGCCTGATAGTGGACATGATCCTGGAGAAAACCAGTAACAGTACAAAACAAACATACAAGAACAGAAATTTAATTCATGTGAGTATAAATTATCATAGTCATAATCATGATAACAGTGGTTTATGTTTTTAGCTATAAATATAACTGATTCTCTCACTCTCAGAAAATATCCACTGACCTGTATAATTTTGTATTTGTAATTTTGTCTCTGGTTGGAGAGGGTTCTCTAGGTTGCATAAAATTCAGATACCACAAAAACAGGACCCATGCCTGCTAACAGTCCAAAGTCCAAACCTAAATATATATAATATATATAAATTTATATATATATTAATATATATATATAAGAGAGAACAGATTAATTGACGTCTAGAATACTGAGAACATTGATAAGAAGTAGAGGGTTTAATGTTGGAGGGATATGGACACCTGTCTGAAGTAGGAAGAAAACAAAATTGATGAGTAAAAAATTAGAGAAAATCATGGTATAAGGTAGCAGTTTCTCTCCTCTGAAGCCATCAGATCCCAGTCTTTACTTTTGGTTATTAAATTTCCTTATTACTAGTGGTATGTTCAGACTTTCTTTATGATTCAGTGATGGTAGCTTACATATTTCTGAGAATTCATTCATTTCTTTCAGGTTGTCCAATTTTTGTGTAATCATTCATAGTAGTCTCATATGATACTTTGTGTTTCTGTGGTATTTGTTGTAATGAAATGTCTTTCATCTGTGATTTTAGTGTTCTCTCTCCTTGTTCCTTGATTAGTCTATATAAATTTCTGTCATTCTTGTTTATCTTTCCAAAGATTTCCAACTCTTAATTTTGTTCATTTTCTGCCTTTCTGTGTTCTATTTCAATTATTTTTGCTCTAATATTTAATCCATCTTTTCTAAGTTTGGGTTTAGTTTGCTTGTCTTTCTTCTGTTTTCTCTTTTGTCATTGTTACCTATTTTTCTATACTTCATTTCAATTACTTCAGCTGTGTTCTTGGTTATCACCATCTTGTGCTAACTTGGCTTGGCTTTTTTTCTCTAGTTCCTTGTGTTGTTAAAGGTTGCATATATTTGAGATAATTCTTTTCTCTTAACCTATACACTTATTGCTGTTAAGTTCCTTTTAACCATTGCCTTTGCTACAACCCATTTGTTTTGTTTTGTTGTGTTTGTTTACATTATTGTTAGGCTCAAGTAATTTGTGAATTATCCATTGCTGTCTTATTAGCTTCATTAGTTTTAGGGATTGTGTTGTTTAATTTCCAAGTATTTGCAAATTATCCAGCTTTCTTTCTGTTACTGATTTCAAGTTTTATATCATTGTGTTCAGAGAAGAGACTTGATATAATTTCTTTCTCATTAGATTTTAAAGTTC
>NC_045699.1:75987011-76024330 GCF_009834535.1 Camelus ferus | reverse complement strand
GGAGGTCAGAATTTCCCACTACTGGCCCATGGGGTGGAAATCGCTCCTGCTTTGCTTTCCAGCCCATCCCCAGTTTCCCTTGAAACCCAGCCTGAGAGAACACTCAGAAAATGTAGCTTAATTTTTAATTAGTACCCAGGCGCTGCTGACAGTTGTAGAAACCTCCCAATACACAGGGTAACAGAACACTTGTTTGTGTGTGTTATGTAGTAGGAAAACACACTCCATGCATGTTACTGGGGTGCAGGCTTATCCAGGTTGGGTGACGTTGGCTATTTATCTCCAGAGTCCATGGGGAGGCACTCTGTTTTTCTTCGTTTCCAGCCCTACTTCCAGCTTTCCCTTGTAGCGCGGGTTAGGAAAACACCCAGGGATAACAGACTAAGTGATTCTATCAGAACCCTGGCACTGCTGTCTGTTGGAGGGATTTCCAAACACACAGGATTCCCAAACACGGCTTTGCTTGTTTGAGTATTGTAGCCCCACACCACACACATGGCTGGGGGCACAAGTTTTTCCCTGTTAGGATAAGTCCGCTAATTCCCTCTACTGTCCATCTCAGGGCACTCCCTGCGACTTGGATTTCCAGCCCAACCCCCAGGTTTCCCTTGCAGCCCGGCCTGGGTTAACACAAAGTGAAAAGAAGCTACTGGTGCTATTAGAACCAATGCGCTGCTGACAATTGTGGAAACCTTCGAACACTCAGGATAAGAGAACAAATCTTTCTGTGTGTGATGGAGTACAAAAACACACGCCAGGCATTTTTCTGGGGATCCAGGTTTTCCAAGGTTGGGAGATGTCAGCTAGTTTCCTTCACTGCTCATGGGGATGCATTGACTTCTTCTTCTTTTCAAGCCCAACTCCCAGTTTTCCCTTGTAGCCCGGAATAGTGAAACCCCCAGGGATGAAAAATAAATGTTTCTATCAGTACCCCGGCGTTGCTGTCTGTTTGAGGATCCTCCAAACCCTCAGGATTCTGGAACAAGTCTTTGCATTTTGGGAGTTTTGGAGCCCCAAACCACGCAGAAGGATGGGGTCACAATTTGTCCCTGTTAGTGAGAAGTCCGCTAATTACCTCCACAGTGCGTCTTGGGGCACTCGCTGCTTCTTGGCTTTTCAGCCAATCCCCCAAAATTCACTCGCAGCCCGACCTTTGAAAACACTCAGGGCAAGTAATCTAGTGTTCTATAGGAACCCAAAGTTCTGAAGACAGTTGTAGGAACTTTCCCCACACTCAGGGTAACAGAACAATTGGTTGAGTGTCTGATAGAGTTGGGTAAACTAACTCCACGCATGTTTAAGTTTGTACAGGTGTTCTTATTTTGTGGAAGTTCGTATAATTACCTCCACTGTCCATGTGGAGGCCCTTGCATTTGCTTGGATTTCCAGCCCTACCCCAAGCGTTTCCTCGCAGCCCGGAATGGGAAAAACTCAGGGAAATAAAGCTACAGGTTCTGTTAGTACAAAGTTGCTCCTGAAAATTTTAGAAACCTCCCCACACTAAGGAAAAGAGAACTATTCTTTTTGTGTGAGATGGAGTAGGAAAACTCACTAAAGGCATGTTCCTGGGGTGCAAGTGTTCCCAGGATAGGAGATTTTGGCTAATTACCTCCACTGCCCATGGGAGGCACTCTGATTTTTTTCGTTTTCCAGCCCTACTCCCAGCATTCCCTTGCAGCCCGACAGTGGAAAACACCCAGGGATGACAAACTAAGTAATTCTATCAGAACCCCAGCGCTGCTGTCTGTTGCAGGAACCTCCAAACACACAGGATTCCCAACACGGCTTTGCTTGTCTGAGTTGTGAAGCCCCACACCACACACATGGCTGGGGGCACAAGTTATTCCCTGTTAGGGACAAGTCCGCTAATTCCCTCTACAGTCAATCTCGGGGCACTCCCTGCTACTTGGATTTCCAGCCCAACCCCCAGGTTTCCCTTGCAGCCCGGCCTGGGGTAACACACAGTGAAAAGAATCTACTGGTGCTATTAGATCCCATGCGCTGCTGACAATTGTGGAAACCTTCGAACACTCATGATTACAGAACAAATCTTTCTGTGTGTGATGGAGTAGGAAAACACACGCCAGGCATTTTCTGGGGATCCAGGTTTTCCCAGGTGTGGAGATGTCGGCTAGATTCCTTCACTGCCCATGTGGATGCATTGACTTCTTCTTCGTTTTCAAGCACAAACTCCCAGCCTTCCCTTGTAGCCCGGACTAGTGAAACACCCAGGGATAAAAAATAAATGACTCTATCAGTACCCGGCGTTGCTGTCTGTTGGAGGATCCTCCAAACCCACAGGATTCTGGAAACAATTCTTTGCATGTTGGGAGTTGTGAAGCCCCAATCCACGCAGAAGGATGGGGTCACAGATTTGTCCCTTTTAGGGACAAGTCCGCTAATTACCTCCACAGTGCGTCTTGTGGCACTAGGTGCTTCTTGGGTTTTCAGCCAATCCCCAAATTTTCACTCGCAGCCCGGCCTTTGAAAACACTCAGGGCAAGTAAGCTAGGGTTCTATAAGAACCCAGGTGCTGCAAAACAGTTGTAGGAACCCTCCCCACAGTCAGGATAATAGAACAATTCTTTCAGTGTCTGATAGAGATTGGTAAACTAACTCCACGCATGTTTCAGGTGGTACAGGGGTTCTTAGGTTGTGGAAGTTCATATAATTAACTCCACTGTCCATGGGGAGGCCCCTTGCAGTTGCTTGGATTTCCAGCCCTACCCCCAGGGTTTCCTCGCAGCCCGGCCTGGATAAAACTCAGGGAATAAAAGCTACAGGTTCTGTTAGAACAAATTTGCTCCTGAAAATTTTAGAAACCTCCCCACACTAAGGAAAATAGAACACTTCTTTGTGTGTGTGATGGAGTAGGAAAACTCACTAAAGGCATGTTTCTGGGGTGCAGGTTTTTCCCAAGATGTGAGATTTTGGCTAATTACCTCCAACGACCATGGGGAAGCACTCTGATTTTCTTCGTTTTCCAGCCCTACTCCCAGCTTTCCCTTGCTGCACGGGTTAGGAAAACACACAGGGATGACAAACTAAGTAATTCTATCAGAACCCCGGCGCTGCTGTCTGTTGCAGGAACCTCCACACACACAGGATTCCCAAACCCGACTTTGATTGGGGAGTTGTGAAACCCCACACCACACACATTGCTGGGGGCACTATTATTCCCTGTTATTGAGAAGTCAGTTTATTACCTCCACAGTGCATCTTGGGGCACTCGCTGCCTCTGGCTTTTCAGCCAATTCCCCAGATTTCACTTTCAGCCCGGTCTCCGAAAACAATCAGGGAAGGATAGCTACAAGTTCTATTAGAACCCAGGCGATCTGAATGTTGTAGAAACCTCAACATACTAAGGAAAACTGAATAAACCTTTGTGTGTGTGATGGAGTAGGAAAACAAACTAAAGGCATGTTTCTGGGGTGCAGGTGTTCCCAGGATGGGAGATGTTGGCTAATTACCTCCACTGCCCATGGGGAAGCACTCTCTTCACTTCGATTTTCAACCCTAATCCTAGCATTCCCTTGCAGCCTGACCGTGGATAACACCCAGGGATTAAAAATCTAAGACATTCTGTCAGAACCAGGGCGCTGCTGTCTGCTGAAGGAACCTCCAAGCACTCACGATTTCGGAACACGTCTTTGTTGGGGAGAGTGTTGAAGCCTCACTGAACACTCACTGCTGGGGCACATGATTTTCCCTGTTAGGGAGAAGTCTGCTAATTACAATCCATATTCCATCTAGGGGCACTCGCTGCTACTTGGCTTTCCATACCAACCCCCGCTTTCCCTCACAGCCCGGCCTGGGTAACACTCAGGGATAATATGCTATTGGTTGTATTGGAACACAGTCACTCCCTACCGTTGTAGAAAACATCCCACAACTAGGATAACACAAGAAATCTTTGTGGGTCTCATGGAGATGGGTAAACCAACTCCACGCATGTTTCGTGGGTCACAGGTGTTCCAAGGCTGTGGGACTTCGGAAAATTACCTCAAATTTTCATGGGGAGTAACTTGCTGCTTCTACGAATTTCAGCCCAACCCACAGGTTTCCCTCGCAGCCCGACCTGGAAAGCACTCAGAAGAAATAAGCTAGTGGTTCTAATGGAACACAGGCACTGAAGTCCGTTTTAGGAACCACCGCACATGCAGGATACAGAACATATTTTTGAGTCTGATTGAGATAGTAAAAACTCCACGCATGTTTCAGGGGGTACAGGTTTTCCTAGGTTGTGGGAGGTCAGATACTTCCCACTACTGCCCATGGGGAGGAAATAGATCCTACTTGGCTTTCCAGCCCATTCCCAGTTTCCCTTGCAACCCAGCCTGGGAGAACACTCAGCAAATTTAGCTTAATTTTTAATTAGAACCCAGGCGCTGCTGACAGTTGTAGAAACCTCCCAATACACAGGGTAACAGAACACTTCTTTGTGTGTGTTATGTAGTAGGAAAACCCACTCCATGCATGTTTTTGGGGTGCAGGTTTAACCAGGTTGGGAGACGTTGGCTAATTATCTCCAGAGTCCATAGTGAGGCACTCTGTATTTCTTCATTTTCCAGCCTTACTCCCAGCATTCCCTTGCAGCCCGGGTTAGGAAAAACACACAGGGATGACAGACTAAGTGATTGTATCAGAACCCTGGCGCTGCTGTCCGTTGGAGTGACATCCAAACACACAGGATTCCCAAACACGGCTTTGCTTGTGTGAGTTGTGAAGCCCCACACCACACACAAGCCTGGGGGCACAAGTTTTTCCCTGTTAGGGAGAAGTCCGCTAATTCCCTCTACAGTCCATCTCGGGGCAGTCCCTGCTACTTTGATTTCCAGCCCAACCCCCAGGTTTCCCTCAAAGCCCGGCCTGGGTAAACACTCTTGGATAATATGCCATTGGTTTTATTGGAACCCAGTCGCTACCTACCGTTGTAGGAAACATCCCACACCTAGGATAACAGAAAAAATCTTTGTGGGTCTGATGGAGATTGGTAAACAAACTCAACGCATGTTTCGGGAGGCACAGTTTTTCCAAGGCTGTGTGACGTCGGAAAAATACCTCAAATTTTCATGGGGAGTAACTTGCTGCTTCTACGAATTTCAGCCCAACCCACAGCTTTACCTCGCAGCCAGGCCTGTGAAAACAATCACTGAAAAGAAAATACTGGTGCTATTATATCCCAGGCGCTGTTCACAGTTGTAGAAACCTCCCCAAACTCAGGATAGCGGAACACATCTTTGTGTGTATGATGGTTTAGGAAAACACTCTCCAGGCATGTATCTGCGTGTACAGTTGTTCCCAGGTTTGGGGATGTCGCCTAATTACCTCCACTGCCAATGGGGAGTCACTCTCTAATTCTTCGCTTTCCAGACCAACTCCCAATATCCCTTGCAGCCCGACCTAAGAAAAAACCTCTATATGACAATATTAGTTATTTTATCAGAACCCCGTCGCTGCTGTCGGTTGGAGGTAACCAACACACTCAAAATTCCGGAACACGGCTATGCTTGGTGGAGGTGTGGAGTCCCACACCACACAGATGACTGGGGGCACAGGAATTCCCTGTTTATGAGAAGTCCGCTAATTACCTCTACAGTCAATCTCTAGGCACTTGTTCCTACTTGGTTTTCCAGCCGAACCCCCAGCTTTCCCTCGCAGCCCGCCCTGGAAAACACTCAGAAGAAATAAGCTAGTGGTTCTAATGGAACACAGTCACTGCAGACCGTTGTAGTAATCACAACACACGCAGGATAACAGAACATATTTTTGTGTCAGATTGAGTTGGTAAAACCTCCACGCATGTTTCAGGGGGTACAGGTGTTCCTAATTTGTGGGAGGTCAGATACTTCCCACTACTGCCCATGGGGAGGAAATCGCTCTTCCTTGGCTTTCCAGCCCATCCCCAGTTCCCCTTGCAACCCAGTCTGAGAGAACACTCAGAAAATGTAGCTTAATTTTTAATTAGAACCCAGGCGCTGCTGACAGTTTTAGAAACCTCCCGATACACAGGGTAACAGAACACTTCTTTGTGTGTGTTATGAAGTAGGAAAACCCACTCCATGCATGTTTCTGGGGTGCAGGTTTATCTAGGTTGGGAGACGTTGGTTAATTATCTCCAGATTCCATGGGGAGGCACTCTGATTTTCTTCGTTTCCAGCCCTACTCCCAGCTTTCACCTGCAGCCCGGGTTAGGAAAACACCCAGGGATGACAGACAAAGTGATTCTATCAGAACCCTGGCGCTGCTGTCTGTTGGAGGGACCTCCAAACACACAGGATTCCCAAACACGGCTTTGCTTCGGTGAGTTGTGAAGCCCCCAACACACAAATGGCTGGGGGCACAAGTTTTTTCCCTGTTAGGGAGAAGTTCACTAATTCCCTCTACAGTCAATCTCGGGGCACTCCCTGCTACTTGGATTTCCAGACCAACCCCCAGGTATCCTTTGCAGCCCGGCCTGGGGTAACACACAGTGAAAAGAAGTTACTGGTGCTATTAGAACCCATGTGCTGCTGACAAATGTGGAAACCTTCGAACACTCAGGATAACAGAACACATCTTTCTGTGTGTGATGGAGTAGGAATACACACGCCAGGCATTTTTCTGGGGATCCAGTTTTTCCCAGGTTGGGAGATGTCGGCTAGTTTCCTTCACTGCTCATGCGGAGTCACTGTTTTCTTCTTCGTTTTCAAGCCCAACTCCTAGCTTTCCCTTGTAGCCCGGACTAGTGAAACACCCAGGGATGAAAAATAAATGATTCTATCAGTACCCCGGCGTGGCTGTCTGTTGGAGGATCCTCCAAACCCTCAGGATTCTGGAACAAGTCTTTGCATGTTGGGAGTTGTGGAGCCCAAATCCATGCAGAAGGATGGGGTCACAGATTTGTCCCTGTTAGGGAGAAGTCCGCTAATTACCTCCACAGTGCGTCTTGGGGCACTCGCTGCTTCTTGGATTTTCAGTCAATCCGCCAGAATTCACTCGCAGCCCGGCCTTTGAAAACACTCAGGGAAAGTAAGCTAGGGTCCTATAGGTCCCCAGGTGCTGCAGAGAGTTGTAGGAACCTCCCCACACTCAGGATAAAAGAACAATTCGTTGAGTGTCTGATGGAGATGAGTAAACTAACTCCACGCATATTTCAGGTGGTACAGGCGTTCTTAGGTTGTGGAAGTTCGTATAATTAGCTCCACTGTCCATGGGGAGGCCCTTGCATTTGCTTGGATTTCCAGCCCTTCCCCCAGCGTTTCCTCGCAGCCTGGCCTTGGAAAAACTCAGGGAATAAAATCTACAGATTCTGTTAGAACAAATTTGCTCCTGAATGTTGTAGAAACCTCCCCACACTAAGGAAAAAAGAACACTTCTTTGTGTGTGTGATGGAGTAGGAAAACACACTAAAGGCATGTTTCTGGGGTGCAGGTGTTCCCAGGATGGGAGATTTTGGCTAATTATCTCCACTGCCCATGGGGAAGCACTATGATTTTCTTCGTTTTCCAGGCCTACTCCCAGCTTTCCCTTGCTGCACGTGTTAGGAAAACACCCAGGGATGACAAACTAAGTAATTCTATGAGAACACAGGCGCTGCTGTCTGTTGCAGGAACCTGGACACACACAGGATTCCCAAAAACGGCTTTGAATGGGGAGTTGTCAATCCCCACTACACACACATGGCTGGGGGCACAAGTATTTCCCTGTTATTGAGAAGTCAGATAATTTCCTCCACAGTGCATCTTGAGGCACTCGCTGCTTCTTGGTTTTTCAGCCAATTCCCCAGATTTCACTCTCAGCCTGGTATCGGAAAACACTCAGGGAAGGAAACTACAAGTTCTATTAGAACCCAGGCAATCCTGACAGTTGTAGAAACCTCAACATACTAAGGAATACATGATACTCCTTTGTGTGTGTGATGGAGTAAGGAAACACACTAATGGCATGTTTATGGGGTGCAGGTGCTCCCAGGATGGGAGATGTTGGCTTATTACCTCCACTGCCCATGGGGAAGCACTCTCTACATCTTCGCTTTCCAGAAGAATTCCCAAATATCCCTTGCAGCCCGGCATAAGAAAACACCAAGATATTTCAATTTTAGTGATTCTATCAGAACCCCGTCGCTGCTGTCGGTTGGAGGTACCCATCGCACTCAAAATTCCGGAACACGGCTTTGCTTAGGGGAAGTGTGGACCCCATACCACACAGATGTCTGGGGGCACAGGAATTCCCTGTTTATGAGAAATCCGCTAATTACCTCTACAGTCAATCTCTAGGCACTTGTTGCTACTTGGTTTTCCAGCCGAACCCCCAGCTTTCCCTCGCAGCCCGCCCTGGAAAACACTCAGAAAAATAAGCTAGTGTTTCTAATGGAACACAGGCACTGCAGAACGTTGTAGGAACCACCGCACACGCAGGATAACAGAACATATTTTTGTTTCTGATTGTGTTGGTAAAATCTCCATGCATGTTTCAGGGGGTAAAGGATTTCCTAGAATGTGGGATGTCAGATATTTCCCACTACTGCCCATGGGGTGGAAATCGCTCCTGCTTTGCTTTCCAGCCCATCCCCAGTTTCCCTTGCAACCCAGCCTGAGAGAACACTCAGAAAATGTAGCTTAATTTTTAATTAGAACCCAGGCGCTGCTGACAGTTGTAGAAACCTCCCAATACACAGGGTAACAGAACACTTTTTGTGTGTGTAATGTAGTAGGAAAACACACTCCATGCATGTTTCTGGGGTGCAGGTTTAACCAGGTTGGGAGATGTTGGCTAATTATCTCCAGAGTCCATGGGGAGGCACTCTGTTTTTCTTCGTTTTCCAGCCCTACTTCCAGCTTTCCCTTGCAGCGCGGGTTAGGAAAACACCCAGGGATAACAGACTAATTGATTCTATGAGAACCCTGGCACTGCTGTCTGTTGGAGGGACCTCCAAACACACAGGTTTCCCAAACACGGCTTTGCTTGTGTGCGTTGTGAAGCCCTACACCACACACATGGCTGGGGGCACAAGTTTTTCCCTGTTAGGGAGAAGTCCGCTAATTACCTGAACAGTACATCTCAGGGCACTCCCTGCTACTTGGATTTCCCGCCCAACCCACAGTTTTCACTTGCAGCCCGGCCTGGGTTACAACAAATTGAAAAGAAGCTACTGGTGCTATTAGAACCAATGCGCTGCTGACAATTGTGGAAAACTTCGAACACTCAGGATAACAGATCAAATCTTTCTGTGTGTGATGGAGTAGGAAAACACACGCCAGGCATTTTTCTGGGGATCCAGGTTTTCCAAGGTTGGGAGATGTCAGCTAGTTTCCTTCACTGCTCATGGGGATGCATTGACTTCTTCTGCATTTTCAAGCCCAACTCCCAACTTTCCCTTGTAGCCCAGACTAGTGAAACACCAAGGGATGAAAAATAAATGATTCTATCATTACCACGGCGTTGCTGTCTGTTGGAGGATCCTCCAAACCCTCAGGATTCTGAAACAAGCCTTGCATGTTGGGAGTTGTGGAGCCCAAATCCACGCAGAAGTTTGGGGTCACAGATTTGTCCCTGTTAGGGAGAAGTCCGCTAAATACCTGCACAGTGCGTCTTGGGGCACTCGCTGCTTCTTGGATTTTCAGCCAATCCCCCAGAATTCACTAACAGCCCTGCCTTTGAAAACACTCAGAGCAAGTAAGCTAGGGTTCTATAGGAACCCAGGTTTTGCAGACAGTTGTAGGAACCTCCCCAAACTCATGATAACAGAACAATTATTCGAGTGTCTGACAGAGATTGGTGAACTAACTCCACGCATGTTTCAGGTGGTACAGGGGTTCTTTGGTTGTGGAAGTTCGTATAATTAACTCCACTGTCCCTGGGGAGGCCCTTGCATTTGCTTGGATTTCCAGCCCTACCCCCAGCGTTTCCTCGCAGCCCGGCCTGGGAAAAATTCAGGGAATAAAACTAAAGGTTCTGTTAGAACAAAGTTGCTCCTGAAAGTTGTAGAAACCTCCCCACACTAAGGAAAAGAGAACACTACTTTGCGTGTGTGATGGAGTAGGAAAACACAATAAAGGCTTTTTTCTGGGGTGCAGGTGTTCCCAGGATGGGAGATTTTGGCTAATTACATCCACTGCCCATGGGGGGCACTCTGATTTTCTTCGTTTTCCAACCCAACTCCAAGCATTCCCTTGCTGCACGGGTTAGGAAAACACCCAGGGATGACAAACTAAGTAAATCTATCAAGACCCCGGTGCTGCTGTCTGTTGCAGGAACCTCCAAATACACAGGATTCCCACACATGGCTTTGATTGGGGAGTTGTGAAGCCCCACTCCACACACAAGCCTGGGGGCACAAATATTTCCCTGTTATTGAAAAGTCAGTTAATTACCTCCACAGTGCATCTTGGGGCACTCGCTGCTTCTTGGCTTTTCAACCAATTCCCCAGATTTCACTCTCAGCCTGGTATCGGAAAACACTCAGGGAAGGAAACTACAATTTCTATTAGAACCCAGGAAATCCTGACAGTTGTAGAAACCTCAACATACTAAGGAATACATGATACTCCTTTGTGTGTGTGATGGAGTAAGGAAACACACTAATGGCATGTTTATGGGGTGCAGGTGTTCCCAGGATGGGAGATGTTGGCTTATTACCTCCACTGCCCATGGGGAAGCACTCTCTTCACTTCGATTTCCAGCCCTAATCCTAGCATTCCCTTGCAGCCCGACCGTGGAAAACACACAGGGATTACAAATCTAAGACATTCTGTCAGAACCAGTGTGCTGCTGTCTGTTGGAGGAACCTCCATCTCTCACGATTCCGGAACATGGCTTTGTTGGGGGGAGTGTTGAATCCCCACTGCACACTCACTGCTGGGGTCACATGATTTTCCCTGTTAGGGAGAAGTCTGCTAATTACATCCATAGTCCATCTAGGGGCACTCACTGCTACTTGGATTTCCATAACAATCCCCAGTTTTCCCGTATATCCAGGCCTGGGTAAACACTCAGTGATAATATGCTTTTGGTTGTATTGGAACCCAGTCGCTACTTACCGTTGTAGGAAACATCCAACACCATGGATAACAGAAGAAATCTTTGTGGGTCTGAGGGAGATTGGTAAACATTCTCCACGCATGTTTCGGGGGACACAGGTGTTCCAAGGATGTGGGACGTCGGAAATATTCCTCAAATTTTCATGGGGAGTAACTTGCTGCTTCTACGAATTTCAGCCCAACCCACAGATTTACCTCGCAGCCAGGCCGTGAAAACAATCACGGAAAAGAAAATACTGGTGTTATTATATCCCAGGCGCTGTTCACAGATGTAGAAAACTCCCCAGACTCAGGATAGCGGATCACATATTTGTGTGTATGATGGTTTAGGAAAATACACTCCAGGCATGATTCTGGGGGTAAAGTTGTTCCCAAGTTTGGAGATGTCGCCTAATTACCTCCACTGCCAATGGGGATGCACTCTCTAAATCTTCGCTTTCCAGAACAATTCCCAAATATCCCTTGCAGCCCGGCATAAGAAAACACCAAGATATTTCAATTTTAGTGATTCTATCAGAACCCAGTCGCTGCTGTCAGTTGGAGGTACCCATCGCACTCAAAATTCCGGAACACGGCTTTGCTTAGGGGAAGTGTGGACCCCATACCACACAGATGTCTGGGGGCACAGGAATTCCCTGTTTATGAGAAATCCGCTAATTACCTCTACAGTCAATCTCTAGGCACTTGTTGCTACTTGGCTTTCCAGCCGAACCCCCAGCTTTCCCTCGCAGCCCGCCCTGGAAAACACTCAGAAAAATAAGCTAGTGTTTCTAATGGAACACAGGCACTGCAGAACGTTGTAGGAACCACCGCACACGCAGGATAACAGAACATATTTTTGTGTCTGATTGTGTTGGTAAAATCTCCACGCATGTTTCAGGGGGTAAAGGATTTCCTAGAATGTGGGATGTCAGATATTTCCCACTACTGCCCATGGGGTGGAAATCGCTCCTGCTTTGCTTTCCAGCCCATCCCCAGTTTCCCTTGCAACCCAGCCTGAGAGAACACTCAGAAAATGTAGCTTAATTTTTAATTAGAACCCAGGCGCTGCTGACAGTTGTAGAAACCTCCCAATACACAGGGTAACAGAACACTTTTTGTGTGTGTAATGTAGTAGGAAAACACACTCCATGCATGTTTCTGGGGTGCAGGTTTAACCAGGTTGGGAGATGTTGGCTAATTATCTCCAGAGTCCATGGGGAGGCACTCTGTTTTTCTTCGTTTTCCAGCCCTACTTCCAGCTTTCCCTTGCAGCGCGGGTTAGGAAAACACCCAGGGATAACAGACTAATTGATTCTATCAGAACCCTGGCACTGCTGTCTGTTGGAGGGACCTCCAAACACACAGGTTTCCCAAACACGGCTTTGCTTGTGTGCGTTGTGAAGCCCTACACCACACACATGGCTGGGGGCACAAGTTTTTCCCTGTTAGGGAGAAGTCCGCTAATTACCTGAACAGTACATCTCAGGGAACTCCCTGCTACTTGGATTTCCCGCCCAACCCACAGGTTTCCCTTGCAGCCCGGCCTGGGTTACCACAAAGTGAAAAGAAGCTACTGGTGCTATTAGAACCAATGCGCTGCTGACAATTGTGGAAAACTTCGAACACTCAGGATAACAGATCAAATCTTTCTGTGTGTGATGGAGTAGGAAAACACACGCCAGGCATTTTTCTAGGGATCCAGGTTTTCCAAGGTTGGGAGATGTCAGCAAGTTTCCTTCACTGCTCATGGGGATGCATTGACTTCTTCTGCATTTTCAAGCCCAACTCCCAGCTTTCCCTTGTAGCCCGGACTAGTGAAACACCAAGGGATGAAAAATAAATGATTCTATCATTACCACGGCGTTGCTGTCTGTTGGAGGATCCTCCAAACCCTCAGGATTCTGAAACAAGCCTTGCATGTTGGGAGTTGTGGAGCCCAAATCCACGCAGAAGTTTGGGGACACAGATTTGTCCCTGTTAGGGAGAAGTCCGCTAAATACCTGCACAGTGCGTCTTGGGGCACTCGCTGCTTCTTGGATTTTCAGCCAATCCCCCAGAATTCACTAACAGCCCTGCCTTTGAAAACACTCAGAGCAAGTAAGCTAGGGTTCTATAGGAACCCAGGTTTTGCAGACAGTTGTAGGAACCTCCCCAAACTCATGATAACAGAACAATTATTCGAGTGTCTGACAGAGATGGGTAAACTAACTCCACGCATGTTTCAGGTGGTACAGGGGTCTTAGGTTGTGGAAGTTCGTATAATTAACTCCACAGTCCATGGGGAGGCCCTTGCATTTGCTTGGATTTCCAGCCCTACCCCCAGCGTTTCCTCGCAGCCCGGCCTGGGAAAAATTCAGGGAATAAAACTAAAGGTTCTGTTAGAACAAAGTTGCTCCTGAAAGTTGTAGAAACCTCCCCACACTAAGGAAAAGAGAACACTACTTTGTGTGTGTGATGGAGTAGGAAAACACAATAAAGGCTTTTTTCTGGGGTGCAGGTGTTCCCAGGATGGGAGATTTTGGCTAATTACATCCACTACCCATGGGGAGGCACTCTGATTTTCTTCGTTTTCCAGCCCAACTCCAAGCATTCCCTTGCTGCACGGGTTAGGAAAACACCCAGGGATGACAAACTAAGTAAATCTATCAAGACCCCGGTGCTGCTGTCTGTTGCAGGAACCTCCAAATACACAGGATTCCCACACATGGCTTTGATTGGGGAGTTGTGAAGCCCCACTCCACACACAAGCCTGGGGGCACAAGTATTTCCCTGTTATTGAAAAGTCAGTTAATTACCTCCACAGTGCATCTTGGGGCACTCGCTGCTTCTTGGGTTTCAAACAATTCCCCAGATTTCACTCTCAGCCTGGTATCGGAATACACTCAGGGAAGGAAACTACAATTTCTATTAGAACCCAGGCAATCCTGACAGTTGTAGAAACCTCAACATACTAAGGAATACATGATACTCCTTTGTGTGTGTGATGGAGTAAGGAAACACACTAATGGCATGTTTATGGGGTGCAGGTGTTCCCAGGATGGGAGATGTTGGCTTATTACCTCCACTGCCCATGGGGAAGCACTCTCTTCACTTCGATTTCCAGCCCTAATCCTAGCATTCCCTTGCAGCCCGACCGTGGAAAACACACAGGGATTACAAATCTAAGACATTCTGTCAGAACCAGGGCGCTGCTGTCTGTTGGAGGAACCTCCAATCTCTCACGATTCCGGAACATGGCTTTGTTGGGGGGAGTGTTGAATCCCCACTGCACACTCACTGCTGGGGTCACATGATTTTCCCTGTTAGGGAGAAGTCTGCTAATTACATCCATAGTCCATCTAGGGGCACTCACTGCTACTTGGATTTCCATAACAATCCCCAGGTTTCCCTTATATCCAGGCCTGGGTAAACACTCAGTGATAATATGCTTTTGGTTGTATTGGAACCCAGTCGCTACCTACCGTTGTAGGAAACATCCCACACCTTGGATAACAGAAGAAATCTTTGTGGGTCTGAGGGAGATGGGTAAACATTCTCCACGCATGTTTCGGGGGGCACAGGTGTTCCAAGGATGTGGGACGTCGGAAATATTCCTCAAATTTTCATGGGGAGTAACTTGCTGCTTCTACGAATTTCAGCCCAACCCACAGATTTACCTCGCAGCCAGGCCGTGAAAACAATCATGGAAAAGAAAATACTGGTGTTATTATATCCCAGGCGCTGTTCACAGATGTAGAAAACTCCCCAGACTCAGGATAGCGGATCACATATTTGTGTGTATGATGGTTTAGGAAAATACACTCCAGGCATGATTCTGGGGGTAAAGTTGTTCCCAAGTTTGGAGATGTCGCCTAATTACCTCCACTGCCAATGGGGATGCACTCTCTAAATCTTCGCTTTCCAGAACAATTCCCAAATATCCCTTGCAGCCCGGCATAAGAAAACACCAAGATATTTCAATTTTAGTGATTCTATCAGAACCCAGTCGCTGCTGTCAGTTGGAGGTACCCATCGCACTCAAAATTCCGGAACACGGCTTTGCTTAGGGGAAGTGTGGACCCCATACCACACAGATGTCTGGGGGCACAGGAATTCCCTGTTTATGAGAAATCCGCTAATTACCTCTACAGTCAATCTCTAGGCACTTGTTGCTACTTGGCTTTCCAGCCGAACCCCCAGCTTTCCCTCGCAGCCCGCCCTGGAAAACACTCAGAAAAATAAGCTAGTGTTTCTAATGGAACACAGGCACTGCAGAACGTTGTAGGAACCACCGCACACGCAGGATAACAGAACATATTTTTGTGTCTGATTGTGTTGGTAAAATCTCCACGCATGTTTCAGGGGGTAAAGGATTTCCTAGAATGTGGGATGTCAGATATTTCCCACTACTGCCCATGGGGTGGAAATCGCTCCTGCTTTGCTTTCCAGACCATCCCCAGTTTCCCTTGCAACCCAGCCTGAGAGAACACTCAGAAAATATAGCTTAATTTTTAATTAGAACCCAGGCGCTGCTGACAGTTGTAGAAACCTCCCAATACACAGGGTAACAGAACACTTTTTGTGTGTGTAATGTAGTAGGAAAACACACTCCATGCATGTTTCTGGGGTGCAGGTTTAACCAGGTTGGGAGATGTTGGCTAATTATCTCCAGAGTCCATGGGGAGGCACTCTGTTTTTCTTCGTTTTCCAGCCCTACTTCCAGCTTTCCCTTGCAGCGCGGGTTAGGAAAACACCCAGGGATAACAGACTAATTGATTCTATCAGAACCCTGGCACTGCTGTCTGTTGGAGGGACCTCCAAACACACAGGTTTCCCAAACACGGCTTTGCTTGTGTGCGTTGTGAAGCCCTACACCACACACATGGCTGGGGGCACAAGTTTTTCCCTGTTAGGGAGAAGTCCGCTAATTACCTGAACAGTACATCTCAGGGAACTCCCTGCTACTTGGATTTCCCGCCCAACCCACAGGTTTCCCTTGCAGCCCGGCCTGGGTTACCACAAAGTGAAAAGAAGCTACTGGTGCTATTAGAACCAATGCGCTGCTGACAATTGTGGAAAACTTCGAACACTCAGGATAACAGATCAAATCTTTCTGTGTGTGATGGAGTAGGAAAACACACGCCAGGCATTTTTCTAGGGATCCAGGTTTTCCAAGGTTGGGAGATGTCAGCAAGTTTCCTTCACTGCTCATGGGGATGCATTGACTTCTTCTGCATTTTCAAGCCCAACTCCCAGCTTTCCCTTGTAGCCCGGACTAGTGAAACACCAAGGGATGAAAAATAAATGATTCTATCATTACCACGGCGTTGCTGTCTGTTGGAGGATCCTCCAAACCCTCAGGATTCTGAAACAAGCCTTGCATGTTGGGAGTTGTGGAGCCCAAATCCACGCAGAAGTTTGGGGACACAGATTTGTCCCTGTTAGGGAGAAGTCCGCTAAATACCTGCACAGTGCGTCTTGGGGCACTCGCTGCTTCTTGGATTTTCAGCCAATCCCCCAGAATTCACTAACAGCCCTGCCTTTGAAAACACTCAGAGCAAGTAAGCTAGGGTTCTATAGGAACCCAGGTTTTGCAGACAGTTGTAGGAACCTCCCCAAACTCATGATAACAGAACAATTATTCGAGTGTCTGACAGAGATGGGTAAACTAACTCCACGCATGTTTCAGGTGGTACAGGGGTTCTTAGGTTGTGGAAGTTCGTATAATTAACTCCACAGTCCATGGGGAGGCCCTTGCATTTGCTTGGATTTCCAGCCCTACCCCCAGCGTTTCCTCGCAGCCCGGCCTGGGAAAAATTCAGGGAATAAACTAAAGGTTCTGTTAGAACAAAGTTGCTCCTGAAAGTTGTAGAAACCTCCCCACACTAAGGAAAAGAGAACACTACTTTGTGTGTGTGATGGAGTAGGAAAACACAATAAAGGCTTTTTTCTGGGGTGCAGGTGTTCCCAGGATGGGAGATTTTGGCTAATTACATCCACTGCCCATGGGGAGGCACTCTGATTTTCTTCGTTTTCCAGCCCAACTCCAAGCATTCCCTTGCTGCACGGGTTAGGAAAACACCCAGGGATGACAAACTAAGTAAATCTATCAAGACCCCGGTGCTGCTGTCTGTTGCAGGAACCTCCAAATACACAGGATTCCCACACATGGCTTTGATTGGGGAGTTGTGAAGCCCCACTCCACACACAAGCCTGGGGGCACAAGTATTTCCCTGTTATTGAAAAGTCAGTTAATTACCTCCACAGTGCATCTTGGGGCACTCGCTGCTTCTTGGGTTTCAAACAATTCCCCAGATTTCACTCTCAGCCTGGTATCGGAATACACTCAGGGAAGGAAACTACAATTTCTATTAGAACCCAGGCAATCCTGACAGTTGTAGAAACCTCAACATACTAAGGAATACATGATACTCCTTTGTGTGTGTGATGGAGTAAGGAAACACACTAATGGCATGTTTATGGGGTGCAGGTGTTCCCAGGATGGGAGATGTTGGCTTATTACCTCCACTGCCCATGGGGAAGCACTCTCTTCACTTCGATTTCCAGCCCTAATCCTAGCATTCCCTTGCAGCCCGACCGTGGAAAACACACAGGGATTACAAATCTAAGACATTCTGTCAGAACCAGGGCGCTGCTGTCTGTTGGAGGAACCTCCAATCTCTCACGATTCCGGAACATGGCTTTGTTGGGGGGAGTGTTGAATCCCCACTGCACACTCACTGCTGGGGTCACATGATTTTCCCTGTTAGGGAGAAGTCTGCTAATTACATCCATAGTCCATCTAGGGGCACTCACTGCTACTTGGATTTCCATAACAATCCCCAGGTTTCCCTTATATCCAGGCCTGGGTAAACACTCAGTGATAATATGCTTTTGGTTGTATTGGAACCCAGTCGCTACCTACCGTTGTAGGAAACATCCCACACCTTGGATAACAGAAGAAATCTTTGTGGGTCTGAGGGAGATGGGTAAACATTCTCCACGCATGTTTCGGGGGGCACAGGTGTTCCAAGGATGTGGGACGTCGGAAATATTCCTCAAATTTTCATGGGGAGTAACTTGCTGCTTCTACGAATTTCAGCCCAACCCACAGATTTACCTCGCAGCCAGGCCGTGAAAACAATCATGGAAAAGAAAATACTGGTGTTATTATATCCCAGGCGCTGTTCACAGATGTAGAAAACTCCCCAGACTCAGGATAGCGGATCACATATTTGTGTGTATGATGGTTTAGGAAAATACACTCCAGGCATGATTCTGGGGGTAAAGCTGTTCCCAGGTTTGGAGATGTCGCCTAATTACCTCCACTGCCAATGGGGATGCACTCTCTACATCTTCGCTTTCCAGACCAACTCCCAAATATCCCTTGAACCCCGGCATAAGAAAACACCAAGATATTTCAGTTTTAGTGATTCTATCAGAACCCCGTCGCTGCTGTCGGTTGGAGGTACCCATCGCACTCAAAATTCCGGAACACGGCTTTGCTTAGGGGAAGTGTGGACCCCATACCACACAGAGGTCTGGGGGCACAGGAATTCCCTGTTTATGAGAAATCCGCTAATTAACTCTACAGTCAATATCTAGGCACTTGTTGCTACTTGGCTTTCCAGCCGAACCCCCAGCTTTCCCTCGCAGCCCGCCCTGGAATACACTCAGAAAAATAAGCTAGTGGTTCTAATGGAACACAGGCACTGCAGAACGCTGTAGGAACCACCGCACACGCAGGATAACAGAACATATTTTTGTGTCTGATTGAGTTGGTAAAATCTCCACGCATGTTTAAGGGGGTAAAGGAGTTCCTAGAATGTGGGATGTCAGATATTTCCCACTACTGCCCATGGGGTGGAAATCGCTCCTGCTTTGCTTTCCAGCCCATCCCCAGTTTCCCTTGAAACCCAGCCTGAGAGAACACTCAGAAAATGTAGCTTAATTTTTAATTAGTACCCAGGCGCTGCTGACAGTTGTAGAAACCTCCCAATACACAGGGTAACAGAACACTTGTTTGTGTGTGTTATGTAGTAGGAAAACACACTCCATGCATGTTACTGGGGTGCAGGCTTATCCAGGTTGGGTGACTGTTGGCTATTTATCTCCAGAGTCCATGGGGAGGCACTCTGTTTTTCTTCGTTTTCCAGCCCTACTTCCAGCTTTCCCTTGTAGCGCGGGTTAGGAAAACACCCAGGGATAACAGACTAAGTGATTCTATCAGAACCCTGGCACTGCTGTCTGTTGGAGGGATTTCCAAACACACAGGATTCCCAAACACGGCTTTGCTTGTTTGAGTATTGTAGCCCCACACCACACACATGGCTGGGGGCACAAGTTTTTCCCTGTTAGGTATAAGTCCGCTAATTCCCTCTACTGTCCATCTCAGGGCACTCCCTGCGACTTGGATTTCCAGCCCAACCCCCAGGTTTCCCTTGCAGCCCGGCCTGGGTTAACACAAAGTGAAAAGAAGCTACTGGTGCTATTAGAACCAATGCACTGCTGACAATTGTGGAAACCTTCGAACACTCAGGATAAGAGAACAAATCTTTCTGTGTGTGATGGGGTACAAAAACACACGCCAGGCATTTTTCTGGGGATCCAGGTTTTCCAAGGTTGGGAGATGTCAGCTAGTTTCCTTCACTGCTCATGGGGATGCATTGACTTCTTCTTCGTTTTCAAGCCCAACTCCCAGTTTTCCCTTGTAGCCCGGAATAGTGAAACCCCCAGGGATGAAAAATAAATGTTTCTATCAGTACCCCGGCGTTGCTGTCTGTTTGAGGATCCTCCAAACCCTCAGGATTCTGGAACAAGTCTTTGCATTTTGGGAGTTTTGGAGCCCCAAACCACGCAGAAGGATGGGGTCACAGATTTGTCCCTGTTAGTGAGAAGTCCGCTAATACCTCCACAGTGCGTCTTGGGGCACTCGCTGCTTCTTGGCTTTTCAGCCAATCCCCCAAAATTCACTCGCAGCCCGACCTTTGAAAACACTCAGGGCAAGTAATCTAGTGTTCTATAGGAACCCAAAGTTCTGAAGACAGTTGTAGGAACTTTCCCCACACTCAGGGTAACAGAACAATTGGTTGAGTGTCTGATAGAGTTGGGTAAACTAACTCCACGCATGTTTAAGTTTGTACAGGTGTTCTTATTTTGTGGAAGTTCGTATAATTACCTCCACTGTCCATGTGGAGGCCCTTGCATTTGCTTGGATTTCCAGCCCTACCCCAAGCGTTTCCTCGCAGCCCGGAATGGGAAAAACTCTGGGAAATAAAGCTACAGGTTCTGTTAGTACAAAGTTGCTCCTGAAAATTTTAGAAACCTCCCCACACTAAGGAAAAAGAACTATTCTTTTTGTGTGAGATGGAGTAGGAAAACTCACTAAAGGCATGTTCCTGGGGTGCAAGTGTTCCCAGGATAGGAGATTTTGGCTAATTACCTCCACTGCCCATGGGGAGGCACTCTGATTTTTTTCGTTTTCCAGCCCTACTCCCAGCATTCCCTTGCAGCCCGACAGTGGAAAACACCCAGGGATGACAAACTAAGTAATTCTATCAGAACCCCAGCGCTGCTGTCTGTTGCAGGAACCTCCAAACACACAGGATTCCCAACACGGCTTTGCTTGTCTGAGTTGTGAAGCCCCACACCACACACATGGCTGGGGGCACAAGTTATTCCCTGTTAGGGACAAGTCCGCTAATTCCCTCTACAGTCAATCTCGGGGCACTCCCTGCTACTTGGATTTCCAGCCCAACCCCCAGGTTTCCCTTGCAGCCCGGCCTGGGGTAACACACAGTGAAAAGAATCTACTGGTGCTATTAGATCCCATGCGCTGCTGACAATTGTGGAAACCTTCGAACACTCATGATTACAGAACAAATCTTTCTGTGTGTGATGGAGTAGGAAAACACACGCCAGGCATTTTTCTGGGGATCCAGGTTTTCCCAGGTGTGGAGATGTCGGCTAGATTCCTTCACTGCCCATGTGGATGCATTGACTTCTTCTTCGTTTTCAAGCACAACTCCCAGCCTTCCCTTGTAGCCCGGACTAGTGAAACACCCAGGGATAAAAAATAAATGACTCTATCAGTACCCCGGCGTTGCTGTCTGTTGGAGGATCCTCCAAACCCACAGGATTCTGGAACAATTCTTTGCATGTTGGGAGTTGTGAAGCCCCAATCCACGCAGAAGGATGGGGTCACAGATTTGTCCCTTTTAGGGACAAGTCCGCTAATTACCTCCACAGTGCGTCTTGTGGCACTAGGTGCTTCTTGGGTTTTCAGCCAATCCCCAAATTTTCACTCGCAGCCCGGCCTTTGAAAACACTCAGGGCAAGTAAGCTAGGGTTCTATAAGAACCCAGGTGCTGCAAACAGTTGTAGGAACCTCCCCACAGTCAGGATAATAGAACAATTCTTTCAGTGTCTGATAGAGATTGGTAAACTAACTCCACGCATGTTTCAGGTGGTACAGGGGTTCTTAGGTTGTGGAAGTTCATATAATTAACTCCACTGTCCATGGGAGGCCCTTGCAGTTGCTTGGATTTCCAGCCCTACCCCCAGGGTTTCCTCGCAGCCCGGCCTGGATAAAACTCAGGGAATAAAAGCTACAGGTTCTGTTAGAACAAATTTGCTCCTGAAATTTTAGAAACCTCCCCACACTAAGGAAATAGAACACTTCTTTGTGTGTGTGATGGAGTAGGAAAACTCACTAAAGGCATGTTTCTGGGGTGCAGGTTTTCCCAAGATGTGAGATTTTGGCTAATTACCTCCAACGACCATGGGAAGCACTCTGATTTTCTTCGTTTTCCAGCCCTACTCCCAGCTTTCCCTTGCTGCACGGGTTAGGAAAACACACAGGGATGACAAACTAAGTAATTCTATCAGAACCCCGGCGCTGCTGTCTGTTGCAGGAACCTCCACACACACAGGATTCCCAAACCCGACTTTGATTGGGGAGTTGTGAAACCCCACACCACACACATTGCTGGGGGCACTATTATTTCCCTGTTATTGAGAAGTCAGTTTATTACCTCCACAGTGCATCTTGGGGCACTCGCTGCCTCTTGGCTTTTCAGCCAATTCCCCAGATTTCACTTTCAGCCCGGTCTCCGAAAACAATCAGGGAAGGATAGCTACAAGTTCTATTAGAACCCAGGCGATCCTGAATGTTGTAGAAACCTCAACATACTAAGGAAAACTGAATAAACCTTTGTGTGTGTGATGGAGTAGGAAAACAAACTAAAGGCATGTTTCTGGGGTGCAGGTGTTCCCAGGATGGGAGATGTTGGCTAATTACCTCCACTGCCCATGGGGAAGCACTCTCTTCACTTCGATTTTCAACCCTAATCCTAGCATTCCCTTGCAGCCTGACGTGGATAACACCCAGGGATTAAAATCTAAGACATTCTGTCAGAACCAGGGCGCTGCTGTCTGCTGGAGGAACCTCCAAGCACTCACGATTTCGGAACACGTCTTTGTTGGGGAGAGTGTTGAAGCCTCACTGAACACTCACTGCTGGGGCACATGATTTTCCCTGTTAGGGAGAAGTCTGCTAATTACATCCATATTCCATCTAGGGGCACTCGCTGCTACTTGGCTTTCCATACCAACCCCCAGCTTTCCCTCACAGCCCGGCCTGGGTAAACACTCAGGGATAATATGCTATTGGTTGTATTGGAACACAGTCACTCCCTACCGTTGTAGGAAACATCCCACAACTAGGATAACACAAGAAATCTTTGTGGGTCTCATGGAGATGGGTAAACCAACTCCACGCATGTTTCGTGGGTCACAGGTGTTCCAAGGCTGTGGGACTTCGGAAAATTACCTCAAATTTTCATGGGGAGTAACTTGCTGCTTCTACGAATTTCAGCCCAACCCACAGGTTTCCCTCGCAGCCCGACCTGGAAAGCACTCAGAAGAAATAAGCTAGTGGTTCTAATGGAACACAGGCACTGAAGTCCGTTTTAGGAACCACCGCACATGCAGGATAACAGAACATATTTTTTGAGTCTGATTGAGATAGTAAAAACTCCACGCATGTTTCAGGGGGTACAGGTTTTCCTAGGTTGTGGGAGGTCAGATACTTCCCACTACTGCCCATGGGGAGGAAAATAGATCCTACTTGGCTTTCCAGCCCATTCCCAGTTTCCCTTGCAACCCAGCTGGGAGAACACTCAGCAAATTTAGCTTAATTTTTAATTAGAACCCAGGCGCTGCTGACAGTTGTAGAAACCTCCCAATACACAGGGTAACAGAACACTTCTTTGTGTGTGTTATGTAGTAGGAAAACCCACTCCATGCATGTTTTTGGGGTGCAGGTTTAACCAGGTTGGGAGACGTTGGCTAATTATCTCCAGAGTCCATAGTGAGGCACTCTGTATTTCTTCATTTTTCCAGCCTTACTCCCAGCATTCCCCTTGCAGCCCGGGTTAGGAAAACACACAGGGATGACAGACTAAGTGATTGTATCAGAACCCTGGCGCTGCTGTCCGTTGGAGTGACATCCAAACACACAGGATTCCCAAACACGGCTTTGCTTGTGTGAGTTGTGAAGCCCCACACCACACACAAGCCTGGGGGCACAAGTTTTTCCCTGTTAGGGAGAAGTCCGCTAATTCCCTCTACAGTCCATCTCGGGGCAGTCCCTGCTACTTTGATTTCCAGCCCCAACCCCCAGGTTTCCCTCAAAGCCCGGCCTGGGTAAACACTCTTGGATAATATGCCATTGGTTTTATTGGAACCCAGTCGCTACCTACCGTTGTAGGAAACATCCCACACCTAGGATAACAGAAAAAATCTTTGTGGGTCTGATGGAGATTGGTAAACAAACTCAACGCATGTTTCGGGAGGCACAGTTTTTCCAAGGCTGTGTGACGTCGGAAAAATACCTCAAATTTTATGGGGAGTAACTTGCTGCTTCTACGAATTTCAGCCCAACCCACAGCTTTACCTCGCAGCCAGGCCTGTGAACACAATCACTGAAAAGAAAATACTGGTGCTATTATATCCCAGGCGCTGTTCACAGTTTGTAGAAACCTCCCCAAACTCAGGATAGCGGAACACATCTTTGTGTGTATGATGGTTTAGGAAAACACTCTCCAGGCATGTATCTGCGTTGTACAGTTGTTCCCAGGTTTGGGGATGTCGCCTAATTTACCTCCACTGCCAATGGGAGTCACTCTCTAATTCTTCGCTTTCCAGACCAACTCCCAAATATCCCTTGCAGCCCGACCCTAAGAAAAACCTCTATATGACAATATTAGTTATTTTATCAGAAACCCCGTCGCTGCTGTCGGTTGGAGGTAACCAACACACTCAAAATTCCGGAACACGGCTTTGCTTGGTGGAGGTGTGGAGTCCCACACCACACAGATGACTGGGGGCACAGGAATTCCCTGTTTATGAGAAGTCCGCTAATTACCTCTACAGTCAATCTCTAGGCACTTGTTCCTACTTGGTTTTCCAGCCGAACCCCCAGCTTTCCCTCGCAGCCCGCCCTGGAAAACACTCAGAAGAAATAAGCTAGTGGTTCTAATGGAACACAGTCACTGCAGACCGTTGTAGTAATCACAACACACGCAGGATAACAGAACATATTTTTGTGTCAGATTGAGTTGGTAAAACCTCCACGCATGTTTCAGGGGGTACAGGTGTTCCTAATTTGTGGGAGGTCAGATACTTCCCACTACTGCCCATGGGGAGGAATCGCTCTTCCTTGGCTTTCCAGCCCATCCCCAGTTCCCCTTGCAACCCAGTCTGAGAGAACACTCAGAAAATGTAGCTTAATTTTTTAATTAGAACCCAGGCGCTGCTGACAGTTTTAGAAACCTCCCGATACACAGGATAACAGAACACTTCTTTGTGTGTGTTATGAAGTAGGAAAACCCACTCCATGCATGTTTCTGGGGTGCAGGTTTATCTAGGTTGGGAGACGTTGGTTAATTATCTCCAGATTCCATGGGGAGGGCACTCTGATTTTCTTCGTTTTCCAGCCCTACTCCCAGCTTTCACCTGCAGCCCGGGTTAGGAAAACACCCAGGGATGACAGACAAAGTGATTCTATCAGAACCCTGGCGCTGCTGTCTGTTGGAGGGACCTCCAAACACACAGGATTCCCAAACACGGCTTTGCTTCGGTGAGTTGTGAAGCCCCCAACACACACATGGCTGGGGGCACAAGTTTTCCCTGTTAGGGAGAAGTTCACTAATTCCCCTCTACAGTCAATCTCAGGGCACTCCCTGCTACTTGGATTTCCAGACCAACCCCCAGGTATCCTTTGCAGCCCGGCCTGGGGTAAACACAGTGAAAAGAAGTTACTGGTGCTATTAGAACCCATGTGCTGCTGACAAATGTGGAAACCTTCGAACACTCAGGATAACAGAACACATCTTTCTGTGTGTGATGGAGTAGGAATACACAAGCCAGGCATTTTTCTGGGGATCCAGTTTTTCCCAGGTGGGAGATGTCGGCTAGTTTCCTTCACTGCTCATGCGGAGTCAACTGTTTTCTTCTTCGTTTTCAAGCCAACTCCCAGCTTTCCCTTGTAGCCCGGACTAGTGAAACACCCAGGGATGAAAAATAAATGATTCTATCAGTACCCCGGCGTGGCTGTCTGTTGGAGGATCCTCCAAACCCTCAGGATTCTGGAACAAGTCTTTGCATGTTGGGAGTTGTGGAGCCCCAATCCATGCAGAAGGATGGGGTCACAGATTTGTCCCTGTTAGGGAGAAGTCCGCTAATTACCTCCACAGTGCGTCTTGGGGCACTCGCTGCTTCTTGGCTTTTCAGCCAATCCCCCAGAATTCACTAACAGCCCTGCCTTTGAAAACACTCAGAGCAAGTAAGCTAGGGTTCTATAGGAACCCAGGTTTTGCAGACAGTTGTAGGAACCTCCCCAAACTCAGGATAACAGAACAATTATTCGAGTGTCTGACAGAGATTGGTAAACTAACTCCACGCATGTTTCAGGTGGTACAGGGATTCTTTGGTTGTGGAAGTTCGTATAATTAACTCCACTGTCCCTGGGGAGGCCCTTGCATTTGCTTGGATTTCCAGCCCTACCCCCAGCGTTTCCTCGCAGCCCGGCCTGGGAAAAATTCAGGAATAAAACTAAAGGTTCTGTTAGAACAAAGTTGCTCCTGAAAGTTTGTAGTAACCTCCCCACACTAAGGAAAAGAGAACACTACTTTGTGTGTGTGATGGAGTAGGAAAACACAATAAAGGCTTTTTTCTGGGGTGCAGGTGTTCCCAGGATGGGAGATTTGGCTAATTACATCCACTGCCCATGGGGAGGCACTCTGATTTTCTTCGTTTTCCAGCCCAACTCCAAGCATTCCCTTGCTGCACGGGTTAGGAAAACACCCAGGGATGACAAACTAAGTAAATCTATCAAGACCCCGGTGCTGCTGTCTGTTTGCAGGAACCTCCAAATACACAGGATTCCCACACATGGCTTTGATTGGGGAGTTGTGAAGCCCCACTCCACACACAAGCCTGGGGGCACAAATATTTCCCTGTTATTGAAAAGTCAGTTAATTACCTCCACAGTGCATCTTGGGGCACTCGCTGCTTCTTGGCTTTTCAAACCAATTCCCCAGATTTCACTCTCAGCCTGGTATCGGAAAAACACTCAGGGAAGGAAACTACAAGTTCTATTAGAACCCAGGCAATCCTGACAGTTGTAGAAAACCTCAACATACGAAGGAATACATGATACTCCTTTGTGTGTGTGATGGAGTAAGGAAACACACTAATGGCATGTTTATGGGGTGCAGGTGTTCCCAGGATGGGAGATGTTGGCTTATTACCTCCACTGCCCATGGGGAAGCACTCTCTTCACTTCGATTTCCAGCCCTAATCCTAGCATTCCCCTTGCAGCCCGACCGTGGAAAACACACAGGGATTACAAATCTAAGACATTCTGTCAGAACCAGGGCGCTGCTGTCTGTTGGAGGAACCTCCAATCTCTCACGATTCCGGAACATGGCTTTGTGGGGGGTAGTGTTGAATCCCCACTGCACACTCACTGCTGGGGTCACATGATTTTCCCTGTTAGGGAGAAGTCTGCTAATTACATCCATAGTCCATCTAGGGGCACTCACTGCCTACTTGGATTTCCATAACAATCCCCAGTTTTCCCTTATATCCAGGCCTGGGTAAACACTCAGTGATAATATGCTTTTGGTTGTATGGAACCCAGTCGCTACTTACCGTTGTAGGAAACATCCAACACCATGGATAACAGAAGAAATCTTTGTGGGTCTGAGGGAGATTGGTAAACATTCTCCACGCATGTTTCGGGGGCACAGGTGTTCCAAGGATGTGGACGTCGGAAATATTCCTCAAATTTTCATGGGGAGTAACTTGCTGCTTCTACGAATTTCAGCCCAACCCACAGAATTACCTCGCAGCCAGGCCGTGAAACAATCACGGAAAGAAAATACTGGTGTTATTATATCCCAGGCGCTGTTCACAGATGTAGAAAACTCCCCAGACTCAGGATAGCGGATCACATATTGTGTGTATGATGGTTTAGGAAAATACACTCCAGGCATGATTCTGGGGGTAAAGTTGTTCCCAAGTTTGGAGATGTCGCCTAATTACCTCCACTGCCAATGGGGATGCACTCTCTAAATCTTCGCTTTCCAGAACAATTCCCAAATATCCCTTGCAGCCCGGCATAAGAAAACACCAAGATATTTCAATTTTAGTGATTCTATCAGAACCCCGTCGCTGCTGTCAGTTGGAGGTACCCATCGCCACTCAAAATCCGGAACACGGCTTTGCTTAGGGGAAGTGTGGACCCCATATCACACAGATGTCTGGGGGCACAGGAATTACCTGTTTATGAGAAATCACGCTAATTACCTCTACAGTCAATCTCTAGGCACTTGTTGCTACTTGGCTTTCCAGCCGAACCCCCAGCTTTCCCTCGCAGCCCGCCCTGGAATACACTCAGAACAATAAGCTAGTGGTTCTAATGGAACACAGGCACTGCAGAACGCTGTAGGAACCCACCGCACACGCAGGATAACAGAACATATTTTTGTGTCTGATTAAGTTGGTAAATCTCACGCATGTTTAAGGGGGGTAAAGGAGTTCCTAGAATGTGGGAGGTCAGATATTTCCCCACTACTGCCCATGGGGTGGAATCGCTCCTGCTTTGCTTTCCAGCCCATCCCCAGTTTCCCTTGAAACCCAGCCTGAGAGAACACTCAGAAAATGTAGCTTAATTTTTAATTAGTACCCAGGCGCTGCTGACAGTTGTAGAAACCTCCCAATACACAGGGTAACAGAACACTTGTTTGTGTGTGTTATGTAGTAGGAAAACACACTCCATGCATGTTACTGGGGTGCAGGCTTATCCAGGTTGGGTGACGTTGGCTATTTATCTCCAGAGTCCATGGGGAGGCACTCTGTTTTTCTTCGTTTTCCAGCCCTACTTCCAGCTTTCCCCTTGTAGCGCGGGTTAGGAAAACACCCAGGGATAAACAGACTAAGTGATTCTATCAGAACCCTGGCACTGCTGTCTGTTGGAGGGATTTCCAAAACACACAGGATTCCCAAACACGGCTTTGCTTGTTTGAGTATTGTAGCCCCACACCACACACATGGCTGGGGGCACAAGTTTTTCCCTGTTAGGTATAAGTCCGCTAATTCCCTCTACTGTCCATCTCAGGGCACTCCCTGCGACTTGGATTTTCCAGCCCAACCCCCAGGTTTCCCTTGCAGCCCGGCCTGGGTTAACACAAAGTGAAAAGAAGCTACTGGTGCTATTAGAACCAATGCGCTGCTGACAATTGTGGAAACCTTCGAACACTCAGGATAAGAGAACAAATCTTTCTGTGTGTGATGGAGTACAAAAACACACGCCAGGCATTTTTCTGGGGATCCAGGTTTTCCAAGGTGGGAGATGTCAGCTAGTTTCCTTCACTGCTCATGGGAGATGCATTGACTTCTTCTTCGTTTTCAAGCCCAACTCCCAGTTTTCCCTTGTAGCCCGGAATAGTGAAACCCCCAGGGATGAAAAATAAATGTTTCTATCAGTACCCCGGCGTTGCTGTCTGTTTGAGGATTCTCCAAACCCTCAGGATTCTGGAACAAGTCTTTGCATTTTGGGAGTTTTGGAGCCCCAAACCACGCAGAAGTATGGGGTCACAAATTTGTCCCTGTTAGTGAGAAGTCCGCTAATTACCTCCACAGTGCGTCTTGGGGCACTCGCTGCTTCTTGGCTTTTCAGCCAATCCCCCAAAATTCACTCGCAGCCCGACCTTTGAAAACACTCAGGGCAAGTAATCTAGTGTTCTATAGGAACCCAAAGTTCTGAAGACAGTTGTAGGAACTTTCCCCACACTCAGGGTAACAGAACAATTGGTGAGTGTCTGATAGAGTTGGGTAAACTAACTCCACGCATGTTTAAGTTGTACAGGTGTTCTTATTTTGTGGAAGTTCGTATAATTACCTCCACTGTCCATGTGGAGGCCCCTTGCATTTGCTTGGATTTCCAGCCCTACCCCAAGCGTTTCCTCGCAGCCCGGAATGGGAAAACTCAGGGAAATAAAGCTACAGGTTCTGTTAGTACAAAGTTGCTCCTGAAAATTTTAGAAACCTCCCCACACTAAGGAAAAGAGAACTATTCTTTTTGTGTGAGATGGAGTAGGAAAACTCACTAAAGGCATGTTCCTGGGGTGCAAGTGTCCCAGGATAGGAGATTTTGGCTAATTACCTCCACTGCCATGGGAGGCACTCTGATTTTTTTCGTTTTCCAGCCCTACTCCCAGCATTCCCTTGCAGCCCCGACAGTGGGAAAACACCCAGGGATGACAAACTAAGTAATTCTATCAGAACCCCAGCGCTGCTGTCTGTTGCAGGAACCTCCAAACACACAGGATTCCCCAAACACGGCTTTGCTTGTCTGAGTGTGAAGCCCCCACACCCACACATGGCTGGGGCACAAGTTATTCCCTGTTAGGACAAGTCCGCTAATTCCCTCTACAGGTCAACTCTCGGGGCATCCCTGCTACTTGGATTCCCAGCCCCAACCACCAGGTTTCCCTTGCAGCCGGCTGGGGTAACACACAGTGAAAGAATCTACTGGTGATATTAGATCCCATGCGCTGCTGACAATTGTGGAAACCTTCGAACACTCATGATTACAGAACAAATCTTTCTGTGTGTGATGGAGTAGGAAAACACACGCCAGGCATTTTTCTGGGGATCCAGGTTTTCCCAGGTGTGGAGATGTCGGCTAGATTCCTTCACTGCCCATGTGGATGCATTGACTTCTTCTTCGTTTTCAAGCACAACTCCCAGCCTTCCCTTGTAGCCCGGACTAGTGAAACACCCAGGGATAAAAAATAAATGACTCTATCAGTACCCCGGCGTTGCTGTCTGTTGGAGGATCCTCCAAACCCACAGGATTCTGGAACAATTCTTTGCATGTTGGGAGTTGTGAAGCCCCAATCCACGCAGAAGGATGGGGTCACAGATTTGTCCCTTTTAGGGACAAGTCCGCTAATTACCTCCACAGTGCGTCTTGTGGCACTAGGTGCTTCTTGGGTTTTCAGCCAATCCCCAAATTTTCACTCGCAGCCCGGCCTTTGAAAACACTCAGGGCAAGTAAGCTAGGGTTCTATAAGAACCCAGGTGCTGCAAACAGTTGTAGGAACCTCCCCACAGTCAGGATAATAGAACAATTCTTTCAGTGTCTGATAGAGATTGTAAACTAACTCCACGCATGTTTCAGGTGGTACAGGGGTTCTTAGGTTGTGGAAGTTCATATAATTAACTCCACTGTCCATGGGGAGGCCCTTGCAGTTGCTTGGATTTCCAGCCCTACCCCCAGGGTTTCCTCGCAGCCCGGCCTGGATAAAACTCAGGGAATAAAAGCTACAGGTTCTGTTAGAACAAATTTGCTCCTGAAATTTTAGAAACCTCCCCACACTAAGGAAAATAGAACACTTCTTTGTGTGTGTGATGGAGTAGGAAAACTCACTAAAGGCATGTTTCTGGGGTGCAGGTTTTCCCAAGATGTGAGATTTTGGCTAATTACCTCCAACGACCATGGGGAGCACTCTGATTTTCTCGTTTTCCAGCCCTACTCCCAGCTTTCCCTTGCTGCACGGGTTAGGAAAACACACAGGGATGACAAACTAAGTAATTCTATCAGAACCCCGGCGCTGCTGTCTGTTGCAGGAACCTCCACACACACAGGATTCCCAAACCCGACTTTGATTGGGGAGTTGTGAAACCCCACACCACACACATTGCTGGGGGCACTATTATTTCCCTGTTATTGAGAAGTCAGTTTATTACCTCCACAGTGCATCTTGGGGCCCTCGCTGCCTCTGCTTTTCAGCCAATTCCCCAGATTTCACTTTCAGCCCGGTCTCCGAAAACAATCAGGGAAGGATAGCTACAAGTTCTATTAGAACCCAGGCGATCCTGAATGTTGTAGAAACCTCAACATACTAAGGAAAACTGAATAAACCTTGTGTGTGTGATGGAGTAGGAAAACAACTAAAGGCATGTTTGGGGTGCAGGTGTTCCCAGGATGGGAGATGTTGGCTAATTACCTCCACTGCCCATGGGGAAGCACTCTCTTCACTTCGATTTTCAACCCTAATCCTAGCATTCCCTTGCAGCCTGACCGTGGATAACACCAGGGATTAAAAATCTAAGACATTCTGTCAGAACCAGGGCGCTGCTGTCTGCTGGAGGAACCTCCAAACACTCACGATTTCGGAACACGTCTTTGTTGGGGAGAGTGTTGAAGCCTCACTGAACACTCACTGCTGGGGCACATGATTTTCCCTGTTAGGGGGAAGTCTGCTAATTACATCCATATTCCATCTAGGGGCACTCGCTGCTACTTGGCTTTCCATACCAACCCAGCTTTCCTCACAGCCCGGCCTGGGTAAACACTCAGGGATAATATGCTATTGGTTGTATTGGAACACAGTCACTCCCTACCGTTGTAGGAAAATCCCACAACTTGGATAACACAAGAAATCATTGTGGGTCTCATGGAGATGGGTAAACCAACTCCACGCATGTTTCGTGGGTCACAGGTGTTCCAAGGCTGTGGGACTTCGGAAAATTACCTCAAATTTCATGGGGAGTAACTTGCTGATTCTACGAATTTCAGCCCTACCCACAGGTTTCCCTCGCAGCCCGACCTGGAAAGCACTCAGAAGAAATAAGCTAGTGGTTCTAATGGAACACAGGCACTGAAGTCCGTTTTAGGAACCACCGCACATGCAGGATAACAGAACATATTTTTGAGTCTGATTGAGATAGTAAAAACTCCACGCATGTTTCAGGGCGTACAGGTTTTCCTAGGTTGTGGGAGGTCAGATAATTTCACTACTGCCCATGGGGAGGAAATAGATCCTACTTGGCTTTCCAGCCCATTCCCATTTTCCCTTGCAACCCAGCCTGGAGAACACTCAGCAAATTTAGCTTAATTTTAATTAGAACCCAGGCGCTGCTGACAGTTGTAGAAACCTCCCAATACACAGGGTAACAGAACATTCTTTGTGTGTGTTATGTAGTAGGAAAACCCACTCCATGCATTCTTGGGGTGCAGGTTTAACCAGGTTGGGAGACGTTGGCTAATATCTCCAGAGTCCATAGTGAGGCACTCTGTTTTCTTCATTTTCCAGCCTTACTCCCAGCATTCCCTTGCAGCCCGGGTTAGGAAAACACACAGGGATGACAGACTAAGTGATTGTATCAGAACCCTGGCGCTGCTGTCCGTTGGAGTGACATCCAAACACACAGGATTCCCAAACACGGCTTTGCTTGTGTGAGTTGTGAAGCCCCACACCACACACAAGCCTGGGGGCACAAGTTTTTCCCGTTAGGGAGAAGTCCGCTAATTCCCTCTACAGTCCATCTCGGGGCAGTCCCTGCTACTTGATTTCCAGCCCAACCCCCAGGTTTCCCTCACAGCCCGGCCTGGGTAAACACTCTTGGATAATATGCCATTGGTTTTATTGGAACCCAGTCGCTACCTACCGTTGTAGGAAACATCCCACACCTAGGATAACAGAAAAAATCTTTGTGGGTCTGATGGAGATTGGTAAACAAACTCAACGCATGTTTCGGGAGGCACAGTTTTTCCAAGGCTGTGTGACGTCGGAAAAATACCTCAAATTTTCATGGGGAGTAACTTGCTGCTTCTACGAATTTCAGCCCAACCCACAGCTTTACCTCGCAGCCAGGCCTGTGAAAACAATCACTGAAAAGAAAATACTGGGCTATTATATCCCAGGCGCTGTTCACAGTTGTAGAAACCTCCCCAAACTCAGGATAGCGGAACATCTTTGTGTGTATGATGGTTTAGGAAAAACACTCTCCAGGCATGATGTATCTGCGTGTACAGTTGTTCCCAGGTTTGGGGATGTCGCCTAATTACCTCCACTGCCAATGGGGAGTCACTCTCTAATTCTTCGCTTTCCAGACCAACTCCCAAATATCCCTTGCAGCCCGACCTAAGAAAAAACCTCTATATGACAATATTAGTTATTTATCAGAACCCCGTCGCTGCTGTCGGTTGGAGGTAACCAACACACTCAAAATTCCGGAACACGGCTTTGCTTGGTGGAGGTGTGGAGCCCCACACCACAGATGATATGGGGGCACAGGAATTCCCTGTTTATGAGAAGTCCGCTAATTACCTCTACAGTCAATCTCTAGGCACTTGTTGCTACTTGGTTTCCAGCCGAACCCCAGCTTTCCCTCGCAGCCCGCCCTGGAAAACACTCAGAAAATAAGCTAGTGGTTCTAATGGAACACAGCACTGCAGACGTTGTAGGAACCACACACACGCAGGATAACAGAACATATTTTGTGTCTGATTGTGTTGGTAAAATCTCCACGCATGTTTCAGGGGGTAAAGGTTTCCTAGAATGTGGGATGTCAGATATTTCCCACTACTGCCCATGGGGAGGAAATCGCTTCCTTGGCTTTCCAGCCCATCCCCAGTTCCCTTGCAACCCAGCCTGAGAGAACACTCAGAAAATGTAGCTTAATTTTTAATTAGAACCCAGGCGCTGCTGACAGTTGTAGAAACCTCCCAATACACAGGGTAACAGAACACTTTTTGTGTGTGTAATGTAGTAGGAAAACCCACTCCATGCATGTTTCTGGGGTGCAGGTTTAACCAGGTTGGGAGATGTTGGCTAATTATCTCCAGAGTCCATGGGGAGGCACTCTGTTTTTCTTCGTTTTCCAGCCCTACTTCCAGCTTTCCCTTGCAGCCGGGTTAGGAAAACACCCAGGGATAACAGACTAATTGATTCTATCAGAACCCTGGCACTGCTGTCTGTTGGAGGGACCTCCAAACACACAGGTTTCCCAAACACGGCTTTGCTTGTGTGCGTTGTGAAGCCCTACACCACACACATGGCTGGGGGCACAAGTTTTTCCCTGTTAGGGAGAAGTCCGCTAATTACTCTGAACAGTACATCTCAGGGCACTCCCTGCTACTTGGATTTCCCGCCCAACCCACAGGTTTCCTTGCAGCCCGGCCTGGGTTACACAAGTGAAAAGAAGCTACTGGTGCTATTAGAACCAATGCGCTGCTGACAATTGTGGAAAACTTCGAACACTCAGGATAACAGAAAATCTTTCTGTGTGTGATGGAGTAGGAAAACACACGCCAGGCATTTTTCTGGGGATCCAGGTTTTCCAAGGTTGGGAGATGTCAGCTAGTTTCCTTCACTGCTCATGGGATGCATTCTTCTTCGTTTTCAAGCCCAACTCCCAGCTTTCCCTTGTAGCCCGGACTAGTGAAACACCAAGGGATGAAAAATAAATGATTCTATCATTACCACGGGCTGTCTGTTGGAGGATCCTCCAAACCCTCAGGATTCTGAAACAAGCCTTGCATGTTGGGAGTTGTGGAGCCCAAATCCACGCAGAAGTTTGGGGTCACAGATTTGTCCCTGTTAGGGAGAAGTCCGCTAAATACCTGCACAGTGCGTCTTGGGGCACTCGCTGCTTCTTGGATTTTCAGCCAATCCCCCAGAATTCACTAACAGCCCTGCCTTTGAAAACACTCAGAGCAAGTAAGCTAGGGTTCTATAGGAACCCAGGTTTTGCAGACAGTTGTAGGAACCTCCCCAAACTCAGGATAACAGAACAATTATTCGAGTGTCTGACAGAGATTGGTAAACTAACTCCACGCATGTTTCAGGTGGTACAGGGTTCTTTGGTTGTGGAAGTTCGTATAATTAACTCCACTGTCCCTGGGGAGGCCCTTGCATTTGCTTGGATTTCCAGCCCTACCCCCAGCGTTTCCTCGCAGCCCGGCCTGGGAAAAATTCAGGGAATAAAACTAAAGGTTCTGTTAGAACAAAGTTGCTCCTGAAAGTTGTAGAAACCTCCCCACACTAAGGAAAAGAGAACACTACTTTGTGTGTGTGATGGAGTAGGAAAACACAATAAAGGCTTTTTTCTGGGGTGCAGGTGTTCCCAGGATGGGAGATTTTGGCTAATTACATCCACTGCCCATGGGGAGGCACTCTGATTTTCTTCGTTTTCCAGCCCAACTCCAAGCATTCCCTTGCTGCACGGGTTAGGAAAACACCCAGGGATGACAAACTAAGTAAATCTATCAAGACCCCGGTGCTGCTGTCTGTTGCAGGAACCTCCAAATACACAGGATTCCCACATGGCTTTGATTGGGGAGTTGTGAAGCCCCACTCCACACACAAGCCTGGGGGCACAAGTATTTCCCTGTTATTGAAAAGTCAGTTAATTACCTCCACAGTGCATCTTGGGGCACTCGCTGCTTCTTGGCTTTTCAACCAATTCCCCAGATTTCACTCTCAGCCTGGTATCGGAAAACACTCAGGGAAGGAAACTACAAGTTCTATTAGAACCCAGGCAATCCTGACAGTTGTAGAAACCTCAACATACTAAGGAATACATGATACTCCTTTGTGTGTGTGATGGAGTAAGGAAACACACTAATGGCATGTTTATGGGGTGCAGGTGTTCCCAGGATGGGAGATGTTGGCTTATTACCTCCACTGCCCATGGGGAAGCACTCTCTTCACTTCGATTTCCAGCCCTAATCCTAGCATTCCCTTGCAGCCCGACCGTGGAAAACACACAGGGATTACAAATCTAAGACATTCTGTCAGAACCAGGGCGCTGCTGTCTGTTGGAGGAACCTCCAATCTCTCACGATTCCGGAACATGGCTTTGTTGGGGGGAGTGTTGAATCCCCACTGCACACTCACTGCTGGGGTCACATGATTTTCCCTGTTAGGGAGAAGTCTGCTAATTACATCCATAGTCCATCTAGGGGCACTCACTGCTACTTGGATTTCCATAACAATCCCCAGGTTTCCCTTATATCCAGGCCTGGGTAAACACTCAGTGATAATATGCTTTTGGTTGTATTGGAACCCAGTCGCTACTTACCGTTGTAGGAAACATCCAACACCATGGATAACAGAAGAAATCTTTGTGGGTCTGAGGGAGATTGGTAAACATTCTCCACGCATGTTTCGGGGGGCACAGGTGTTCCAAGGATGTGGGACGTCGGAAATATTCCTCAAATTTTCATGGGGAGTAACTTGCTGCTTCTACGAATTTCAGCCCAACCCACAGATTTACCTCGCAGCCAGGCCGTGAAAACAATCACGGAAAAGAAAATACTGGTGTTATTATATCCCAGGCGCTGTTCACAGATGTAGAAAACTCCCCAGACTCAGGATAGCGGATCACATATTTGTGTGTATGATGGTTTAGGAAAATACACTCCAGGCATGATTCTGGGGGTAAAGCTGTTCCCAGGTTTGGAGATGTCGCCTAATTACCTCCACTGCCAATGGGGATGCACTCTCTAATCTTCGCTTTCCAGACAACTCCCAAATATCCCTTGCAGCCCGGCATAAGAAAACACCAAGATATTTCATTTTAGTGATTCTATCAGAACCCCGTCGCTGCTGTCAGTTGGAGGTACCCATCGCACTCAAAATTCCGGAACACGGCTTTGCTTAGGGGAAGTGTGGACCCCATACCACACAGAGGTCTGGGGGCACAGGAATTCCCTGTTTATGAGAAATCCGCTAATTACCTCTACAGTCAATCTCTAGGCACTTGTTGCTACTTGGCTTTCCAGCCGAACCCCCAGCTTTCCCTCGCAGCCCGCCCTGGAATACACTCAGAAAATAAGCTGGTTCTAATGGAACACAGGCACTGCAGAACGCTGTAGGAACCACCGCACACGCAGGATAACAGAACATATTTTGTGTCTGATTAAGTTGGTAAAATCTCCACGCATGTTTAAGGGGGTAAAGGAGTTCCTAGAATGTG
>NC_045699.1:75948844-75986911 GCF_009834535.1 Camelus ferus | reverse complement strand
GTAGGTGGTTTCTGTGTGCAGGCCTGCCAAAGCAGCATTTGAAGCAGCAGTGCTCAATACATGCACTTTAGAAAAGTAGCTGAAAAAAGAGGTATTTGACATGGCACATGTTTCTTCAGAATTTCAAGATGTGTCTCCTAAACATGGATAAGAAAACTAGTAGAGCACCATTGTGTGTTCAAACATTCATTAGGAAATTGGACTTGAGGTCTATGATTGAAGAAAACGCTTCTCAGTCTTTTTCCGTGGAATCCTTGATAAAAAGTCCATGTTACAAATTTTCTGTCTTTGACGCAGATGAAAACTATGATTTTCTTTCTCTGACCTTCCCAAGAAAACTCTGGAAACTGGTTGGAAGTGATCAATTTAAATCGATTTGGTGGGATGAGAATGGAACCTCGGTAGTGATTGATGAAGATCTCTTTAAGGAAGAAGTTTGGAAATAATATTCAAAACTGGAAGCCTGAAATCTTAAGTTAGACCGCTTAACATTTACAGGTTTAGGAAAGTGTGGCAAAACTTTCAAAGATTTGCTTCTCCAGCTGACTTTCTTTCAGAAGAAAATCAAGTCCCCATTTTAATCAAGGTATTAAAAATTGTTTTAGTTACCACGTTGAAGTTCTATTTAGAATTTAATTTTGTATTTAATCTACGGTAATATACATGTAACACTAGATTTTGGAAATTATACAAAACTGCACGTAAAATTATGTAGTTTTCTCCAAAATATGATGCAAGTTTGCTTTAAAAATTCAAGATTATAAAAACTGTGCTAGCATACTTGAAATCAAACAGGACTCAAAATAAATCTATTAACACCACTTTTAAAAGATGGCAGTACCGTTGCTTAAGTGCTAATATTTTAAACTGGAGGGCTATAATATTTCATTGTGTATATGTCAATTAGTAATTTCAAAAATATTCAACAGTGTATATATTTTGATGACATTATCTTTGTGCAGTAAACTTCAAATCTGAGGTTTCATAAGGGAGGCTTATTCTAGACTTGTATCTTTGTTTAAAATGTTATTAAAAATTTTCCGCTTCGGTTGTAGTTGCAGTTCTATCATAATCCAAACTTTAAACGAGGCTGTCCTCAGCTTCTAGTGAGAACAAAAAGAAGAGTCAGGATTAAAGATGCTTCTCCGGTATCTTCATTAGCTCAAGATATGAACAAGAAGAACTTTAAAGCAGAGTATAATTTGGATAATCATAATTCTGATTCTGGGGCTGGCACAAGTGGGGAAAGTGTATTGTCAACCTCCACAGATTTAAATGTGCCTTTCTTAAGGAAGCCCTCAACCAGTCATATAATTGTTGATACAACTACCCCACGTGACACTTATTTGTCTACTCCATCATCAATATCAGTTAGACAACCAGGACAATTTGCAGTGGATCAACATGCTACTTCAAATCAGTTGACCACATTCACGTGCACTCACAAAGCAGCTACACTCAAGCAAATGGCCGCATATTGAATTTCATTTCAACTGCGACGTCTACTTCTCAGTACGCATCGTATCTCCGTACAGAGCAGTTACGTTGGACTGATGGTGGATCCATCTACTTTTCCAACTAGATAACCCGATGTATCAGCCAATGGGTTTTACTTTTCTAACCTGAACCAGCAGGCAACCTGTGGTTCCAATTGCCAATGACAACTGATTCCTCAGTTGATCTTTTTCAAGGCCAACCCATCAACCATCTTCAGGGTGTGAACGCCATCCAAATTACAACTGATCTACCAAAGGACTACCGGATTATGCAGGATAACACAGGCTAAATTTCATGTTAACAAGTAACAGAATACCTGCAGTTCTCTTATGAGAACAATAAAACTTCATGTGTACCTCTATTTGCCTTATTTTTCTAAAAACGTTTAAGAGTAAAATGGGAGCAAAACAATTTTTTAACCTAGGTGTTTGATTGATACAATGATTTTATGTAATAATTTTGTAATAAAATTAAATAATTGCTTTTAAGGAAGAGGAAATAATGGGAAATATTTGAAATATCTAAACGTGGAGAAAGGTAAAGAATTAAATGATTTTAAATCATCCTGTAAAGAATTAAAATTACTAAGTTAGGCTAGGTAGGAACAGGAGATAAATGCAAGGAACCGGCCTAGGAATCATGGTCTCTAAAATGTCATCACTGGATTATAAAATTCACATGATATTCTTTTATATGGAAGAATGTAAGAAGAATGTGGCATGTGGAAGAATGTAAGAAGTAATTTTATCCATGGTCCTTTTTCTGCTGTTCTCAAGCATTCCAATTGATGCTTTCTTTTCCTCTCCTCAGGAGTCTACACTGTTATTTCTTTAAGAGTTTATATTCTTTTTATATTCCAGGCAAAGACAAGCTTACTCCTTCAGGGTGGCACTTGCCTTTTAAATTATCAGCCAAGAAATCAGTGTAGTATAGTGAGTCATTTATAGATCAGGCATTTGACTACCTTAACATATTTTTGCTTCACTCTACCTGGATATAAATTCAGTCAATTTTTTTCAACCTTGTTATCTCCAACCTCACAACTTTTGCCCCAGGTCATCCTTGGGCTTAGAATATCCTCCTTTTACCTTCTTAGACTTTCCCATCCTCAGCACAGAAACCACCTCTTCCACTTGCTTTCTGTCTATCCCCCTTTCCTGTTCTAACCTGCATATCAGTGCAGTTAGCAGAGCACCCGACAAAGGGCATAGTTTATTAGTTATTGAGTGAACAGTACATGTTGACTTTGCCAAAGCAACAAACCTCCCATGATTTTGAAACTATTATGATTTGGTCATTATCCTTCACCACAAACTAGCTCTTTTCATTGACCAGGGGGTAGTGGCACTTGAGGCAGGTTGTGGAGTATATATAGGAGACAAAGCATTATTTCTACTTAATTCATGCCTCCAGAGGCCTAAAGCATTCCATTCTCATTTGCTGGATTTATTCCTGTCTCTTCATCACCCACCCACCCCTGAAAAATAAATGAATCTCATCCCCATTATAGTAACTTTATTATTTTCTAATTGATTTACTTCATAGAATCAGAGCTTTGTCCAGAAAGGGCTGTGCAAATCGTAAGCTTTCAAAACAGCTTTATACTCCCCACATAACTTGTGTCCAATCTAACCTTACACAGGAAATACTCAAGGGGAAATAACCCCTTACTCGGTCTATTGTATTCACTTACCAAATTTCAATATGAAATTGTGTGGACAAGAAAGAAATAAGGGTGGTAGGCTTAAAATCATTTCCCATGTACAAAAGAAAACAAGTCTGCAGATATTAGAAATATGAAATACTCATGCAATGCTTTGACTATTTCATTGATTTAAATTACAAATTGAAGCATTTTCAGAATGTAAATGGCCTGTATTGCTGGAAACATTGCTGGCAAGTTCAGGGCAGCTGAGGCTTCTGATCACCATCATGCTACCAGTGTCAGCTAATAAGACAAAACTGGCAACATTAAATGCTAAATACATGCCACTAGTTGTGAAGAAAACTTTGATAACATGGAGAAAGTCAAATGTGCCAGGGTAAGCTGCAGCAACATCCCACCAGAATGATCATTACCAAGAGAAGAAAAAGGCCAACTTGCTGCCAGAGAGCTGTGTCTGGAAGCAGTGGTTGTTTCTACAACAGAAACATCGAGCTTTTAATTTGTCAGTTCAAACCTTGATGGTGGCTGTGGTGTTATTTACATTAACAGTGTGGGATTCAATCGGCTGGATCTGCAGCTAGTTTCCAGCTCTCTTATCACAAAATTGGTCTTAATGTGGACATCTTAGCAATGTTCTAAACTGCTTAGTAAAAAGCTACAGTTTACATTCAAAATGAGAAACCCTAAAGAAGAATTGTGTTTGTCCATCTGTAAATTTCTACCTGGGACAAGCTTGACTATTGGCAAAATTGCAAAAGTTGACTGCTGCTATGAAATCTATTGTGAGTTCTGCCCACTGAAATATTCCCACTAAGTACTACAAATCTGTCTACCACTGTGTGTGTGTGAAGATAGATTCTTAAACTCTAACTAAGTGTGTCTTAGCTGAGTCATTATTGAATGACTCCTTTGCACCTGGTGGAATCTTTGAATTAAGAGTTGTAATGAGAAACCAGATTTACTTCAGGCCAGTGAGTGGTAGATTAAATATCTCCTAGTAGACTAATTGTTTCCTGTTCCTTGGATACTGAGTTGATGCTAGGGCCAAGGCGCTGCACCGTTGAATTTCTCTGAGGCATATAAATTCACCAGTCTCCAGAGCCCAGAATGGTTCTATGTCTCCTTATTAGTTTAAAATTATTTCTAAAACTTTTTCTCTTAATTTTCATTGTTGACTCAACTTATTTGATTTGGAATAATCCTTGACTAATTTAGAGAGATGGAACCACCATTTATGTTGAAATTACAATAACCTTTCTTTCCTTGGACTATCTGGAGGTGAGTGAACATAGACATCAGTTTGCAATCATTCTGAGATCTAACAATGCAGGACTTTTACACTTCTTTGCCCAGCACTTGAGTAAAAATATTTATTGTGTATCTCAAGGGTTATTGTCAAATCCTCTAATGCATGCATGTGAACACACCCCATTGTTGTTATACAAGATGAAGTCTTTGTCAGTATTGCATTCTCATTGCTACACTGCTAAGAAAAGTTTGTGATCTTAGATTTTACCATGGTGAAACTTTTAGCCTCTAGTGTGTTCCTTTCTTAAAGAAGTTATCAGAGGATATGAGACCCTGTGTCTGAGACAGTGAACTTTATCACTCTCAGCAAAGCAGTAGCTATGATTAAATTTTATATCCATTCCCTCTTCCCCGATGAATGACACACAGTCTATGTTTGATGCCTACAGAAACAGTGGGCTCTTATAGTCGTTAAAGTTTAAGACAGGGTAAATCACTATCTTTATTAACATATTTATGTTTAATTTATTAGTTTAATTCATTTATTACTATCTTTAACTTTTATAAATATATTATCATGCTTCAGGATTTCTTATGGCAAAAACAATCATGAGCAATATACTGGGAAAGGAATGATCAGGGCTTTACCATTTTTTCCTTCCAGATTTGCTGAGATAAAATTGGCATAGCACAATGTGTAAATTTAGATTTACAGGGAAATGGTTTGCCTTATATATATCATGAAATAATTATTGTAATATGCTTAGTGAGAAGCCATTATATCACTTAAATATGATAATAAATATATGTAAGACTTTTTTTGGTTTTGATTAGAATATTTAGGATCTGTTCTCCTAACAGCATTCAGATATATCATACAGCACTGTTAATGATATTTATTGTTATGACATTGCATCCCTAAAATATATTCTTTTTAGCTGGAGGTTTGTACCATTTCACTGTTTTAATCTTATTCTCCTTTCCCAAACCCTGCTTCTGGTAGTCACATATGTGATATCTTTTTTTATAATTATTTTTTCCAAAGTGTACTGTATCTAAATTACTATTTATTCCTTGTTACACAACATACTTCTTATTATTTCTGCACTGATCTTCACTGTTATTTGAAACTGATCACCAGAAAAATTCTATAATATTTACTATTCAAAGATATTTTATACTTATTGACTTTTCCCCACACTGTACATTTCATGCTCCTAACTCATTTATTTTGGAATTGGAAATTTTACTCTCTTAATTTTCCTCACCTATTTCTTTTTCTGACCTCATTACTTTCCATTCTGTCCACAACCTTTTTGTTTCTATACCTATAACTCCTTCTTTTTCTGTCATGTTCGTTTGTTTTCAATTCCAAATATGAGTGAAATCATTCAGACTTTGTTTATCTCTCTCTGTCTTACTTCACTTAGCATATTACATTCTTGGTCTACTCATTTGTTGCAAATGACAAAATTTTCTATTTTCATGGCTGAGTAATATTCTATGGTATTATTATTATGTGTGTGTATTTATATTGTATAACTATATAATGTGTACACATATATAGATAAGTATTGACTAATATACAGTTAGTATGTAAGTAGATAAATATAAACACTCATTTTCTTTATCCAACATCTATTGAAGGGCAATTAATTTGCTTCTATACCTTTTCTATTGTAATTACTGCTGGAGTGAATATATTGTTGAATATAACTTTTCTGATAAGTGTTTATATTTTCTTTAGAATAAGTATCCATATGGAAATGCTGAATCATGTGGTATTTCCATTTGTAAGTTTTTGAGGAATCTTCATACTGTTTTCCACAGTTCCTGCACAAATTTACACTAACATAAACAGTGCACAAGGCTTCTTTTTCTCATATCCTTACCAATACTTGTTATTTGTTGTCTTGTTGATAATTGTCATACTGACAGGACTGACAAATTCTCATTGTAGTTTTGATTTGAATTTCCCTGATGGTTATTGATGTTGACCATCTTTTCATGTGCCTGTAGGTTGTCTTTTCCCCCACTGGGTATTCACTGCTTTGTAATGGATTAATTCACCATTATTGTCTGTCTTCTTCAGTTTCTATTATGGCATCCTATTCTGTCCCATTAATCTGTTTGTTCTGTGCCACTAGTATATTATTTTGATTACTGTAGATTTATAGTATAATTTTAAATCAAGGACAGTCATCCCACTTCTTTTTTCTTTCTCAAGGTTATTTTGGTGACTTCAGCACTTTTGTGTTTCCATACACATTACTGAATTATTTATTGTAAATGCACTTGCTGTTTTGATGTGCCCAGAACTGACTCTATATCTTTTCTTGGCTAGTGTGGTCGTTTAAACAATTATTATTTTTCTTATCTGTGAACACAGGGCATCCTTTCATTTGTTTGTATTATCTTCGATTTCTTTTCTGAAAGTTTTATACTTTCCTGAGTACAGTTTTGTTACCTCCATCTTGGATAAAATTCTAGATATTTTATTCATTTTAATGCAATTGTAACTGAGATAATTTCCTTAATTTCTCAATCTGACAGCTTGCTGTTAGTGTATAGAAATTCAACAGATATCTATATATATTTTGTATTCTGAATTTTATCAAAATCCATTTTTAAGCCCTAGAAATTTTGTGGTGCCATATATATGATTTCTATTTATAGTGTGTCATTTGCCAACTGATAGTTTTACTGATTTTCTTATTTAGCTACATTTTATTGATTTTTCTTTTGGATTACTATGGTTAGAATATCCAATACTGTGTTGTATAAAACTGGTAAGAGTGAGCATTCTTTTCTTGTTCCTGCTCTTACAGAAATGATTTCAGTTTTCAACCAGTGAGTATGATGTTAGCTGAGTACTTGTCTTATATGATCTTTAATGTGCAGAGGTGTATTCTCCCATGGCCATTTTGTTGAGAAATTTTATCAAAAATGGACATTGATTTTTTCAAATCATTTTATGACTGTATTGAGATTACCATATAATTTTTATTTTTTAATTTGTTAGTGTGATGTATGATATTGATTAATTTGTGAATATATGCAATCATTTTTTCACACCTGGAATAAACTATACTTAGTCCTGGTGCATAATGCTTTTAATTTATTTTTGAATTTGGTTTACTAGCAATACAGTGATGGTTTTGCATCTATGTCAGCAGTAATATTGAGCTATAATTTATTTGTGAGTTATTTGCTTTAGTTTTATTAAGTAGTGTGTTGCTGACCTTGAAGTTGGGGTTGGGGTTTTCTTATTCTGCAAATTTTTGGAATAGTTTGAGAAATATATGTAATAGCTCTTCTCTAAATGTTTGCAGTAGTCACCTGTGAAAACGTCTGGGCCTGAATTTTTGTTTCTTGGGGACTTTTTGTTTAATTAATATTCCATTCTGTTAGTGGGAATGTATTCATACTTCCCAGTTCTTTCTACTTTCATGTTGGAGATTATGTATTTGTAAGAAGTTGTCCACTTCCTCTAGGGATTCTATTCTATTGGCATATAATTTTTTGTTGAAATCCCTTAGGATCCTTTGTACTTCATTATGTAAGCTGTAACTTTATTTTATTCTGCTTTTATTGATTTGTAATCTCTTTTTTATTCATGAGTCTGGATAAAAGTTTATCAAAATTATTACTAAGTTTGATTCAACATTTTGATATTTAATATCTATTTTATTAATTTATGCTATGATCTTTTAGCTGCCCCTTCTCCTGCTAACCAGTTTACTTATTATTTTCCAACATTCTTTGGTCATAAGTTTAGGTTATACAAGAGAGAAATTTCTTGTTTCTATAAGTTAGATGGTTTGTTTAAACATCCCAATTAAATTGCTTTTGTTCCACCATATTGATTTTTATTTATTCTCATTTTATACAATATTTTTCTTTATTTCTTTGATTTATACAGCAATCTTTTTGCTTACTAGCATATATTTTATACTTCACATTTTAAACTTTTCCTTTTTTCTCTTAGTTAATTTCTACCTTCATTATATTATGGTCAGTAAAGATGTTTGATACACAATATATACATGAATTCAATGCAACCTCTACCAAAATGCCAAGGAACTATTTTACACAAATAGAATTAAAATACCCTAAAATTTATGAGGAACCCAAAGAAAAAAAATTATATGTCTAAGGCAATTCTGAGAACAAAGAACAAAACTGGATGAATTACACACTCTGATTTTAAGCTATGAAAAACAACTACAGTAATCAAAAAAACATGATATTGTAATAAGCAAGCAAGCATTAGCAACCCATATACATAGAATATGATTGAGAAGTCATAAATGCACCCAGAACCAACTTGACCAAGAATCGAAGGACATGCAATGGAGAAATAGTATCTTCAATAATCAGTGTTTGGAAAACAGGTAGATAGAAGCAAAGAAATGAAACCAGAACAATATGATACACAATACATGAAAAGTAACTCAAAAATTAATTTAAGACTTGAATGTAAAATTGGAAAACAAAAATTCTAGAATAAAACATAAACAGTGCACTCTTTTACATTGCATCAAAATCCTACTACATGTGACTTCTTCCATCAAGGGAAAGAAAAGCTAAGTTAAAGAAGCATGATTGCATCGAACTAAAAAGTCTGGCACAGCAGAGGACATAATAAGTAAGATGAAAAGATCTCAAACCCAATGGGAGAACACACTTAAATGATATTATACCATGAATTGTTAAAACCCAAAATATTTATAAAACTGCTAAACTCAATAATATAAAGATACCAAAGATCCCACATAAACCAAGGGCTAGAGGACCTGAATAGACAGATTTGAATATATTTTCCAAAGAAGACATATAGTTGGTCAAATAATGCATGAAATTATTCCAAAATTTCAGAGCTAAAAATTACTGTGAAAATAATAAACCACAAATGAAATATCACCTCACATTTTCAGAATGGCTCTCAACTGAAAGAAAAATAATTCATGCTGGTAAGGATATGGAAAAAAAAACCATTGGACACTGTTGATGGGAATGTTAATTATTGGTTCCACTGCATACACACATCAAAGTTTCCTCATCCATTTTTCTTTCAAGGGATATTGGGTTGACTTGATGTGTTGTGGGGAAGTGTAATAAAAGGATGTTGCATTCTATCAAATGCTTTCCCTGCATCTATTGAGATGATCATACGATATTGTCTGTCATTTTATTAGTGTGGCATGTCACACGTAGCGATTTGAATATTTCAAAGCATTCTTAAATTCTTTGTTCACTATGTATGATCCTTGAAATGTGTTGTTAAATTCATTTGCTTGTTTTTTTTTTTTTTTTTGAGAATTGTGTCATATGTTCTCATCAGAGATATTCTTCTAAGATTTTAGTGTAATGTTCTTTTTGGCTTGGTATGCAAGTAAAGCTGGCATCATAAACATGTTTGGAGACTTTCCTCCTCTTCACATTCTTGGAAGAGTTGAAGGAGTGATCTTATATTGTCTTCCAATGGATGACAAAATTCACCACTGAAGAAATCTTGTAGAATTTTATGGGTTTGTTGGTTTTGGTTACTGATTTATTCACACATATTATTGGTCTAATTAACTTTTGTATTTCTTCATGATTCAATAATGGTAGATGTATCTATTGTTCTAGGTCAAGCTACCTTTTGTTCTAGGCTAAGCAAAATTTTGGTTAATAATGATCCACGGTAATTTCCTATCATTCAGTGTATCCTCATAATATGAGTGATGATGTCTCCTTGTTTCATTTTGAGTTTTAATTGAGTTTTATATTCTTAGTCTATGTAAATATTTGCCCATATTATCTTTTTAGAAAAGAAACAGAACTATGTGTTTTATTTTATATTTTATTTTATTTTATTTATTTTATTTTATTATTTTATTTCATCATTTTATTTCATTTTATTTATTTATTTTATTTTATTTATTATTTTTTATTATTTTATTCCAAATTATTATTCCAGTCCCTGTGTTATTTGCTGTGCTCTCATCCATTCAAATATTTATTCCTATTGAATTTCTCATAGATCCTGGAAGTAACATAGATCATGGTAACTTTCTTCACAATTAAATCCCCACTTTCAGTTCATTCCTTTCATTTCTTTGGAAAATGGGAAATGGTATTGATCTCCTCTGGCTGTTTCCTGTTGTTCTGAGGTGTCATCCAAGTATTCTTCTAAGAAAGAATGGACATGATGACATTAATTCTTAAGGGCTTTTAGATTTCCAGTCAAATGCTGGAGTGGTAGGACCACAAGGTCCCATCTCTCATCATTACAACAAAACCATAACTTAATTCTAAATAACTATTAAAAACAGATTGAAACTTAAAAAAAGATATTTTGCAACTGGAAACATAAAGAGGGAAAAAACAGCAAGAAGGCAGGAGGGGCATGGACATGAGATAATTGGGCCCCATACCTCAAGATGGGTGACAACAAGCTGAAAAATTTGTAACACTGCAGAGGCCCTCCCACAGGAATGAGAGATCTGAGCCCCACATCAGACTCACCAGCTTGGGTCCTGAACATTGGGAAGAGAAGAAGACCCCCAAGACATCTGATTTTGAAGACCAGCAGGACTTTGTGCAGGAGCCCAGTGGGACTGGGTGAATCAGAGCATCCACTTTCTTGGGAAGTGCACACAGAATCTTGTGTGCATGAGGTCCAAGGGCAGAGTCAGTGATTTCATAGTAAGCTTGGCCTGGCCAGCCTGCTAGATTTGGAGAGTCTCCTGGGGACATTGGGATGGCTGTGGCTCAATCAGGTGAGCATAAAAGCTGGCTGTGGACATTCTGGGATTGTTAATCTACATGTGTTTTCTTGGAGGCTGAAATCTTGATTGGATCATTAGCACCAACACCCTAGCCCCACCCAATAGCCTTTAGGGAAACCTCGGCTGAAACAGCATACTGAGTGAGAACACTGCCACACCTGTCAATAGACTTCCTGAGCCACAAAGTCCTCTAGGCACAGCCCTACCCAACAGAGGCTTAGGGCCAATCTCCACCCACTAGTGGGCAAGCACTAACTCCTCTGCTAGGATCCCTGCATAACCCTCTATCCAGATTCATCCAACAGGGGGCAGCTAAAAGAAACAAGAGAACAACAATCCCAAAGCCTGTGGAAGAAATCCACAAACACATCAAAAGATAGATGATAGGAGGCAGCAAAGGAATATCTCCCAGGATAAGACAGAAAACAAATTCCCAGAAGAAGAAATAAGTGAGGAGGGGGTAGGCAATTTATCTGAAAAAGAGTTTAAAGTAATGATGGTGAAGATGTTCAGAGAACTTGAGGAGTATAGATGCACAGGGTGAAGTTTTTCATTCTTAGGGGCTTTTAGAGGAGTCTTAGAGGCCATTTTGCTTTCCTCTCTTTTACACTGGAGAGTAATAAAACAATGTAAAAGTCAAAAAATAAATGCGCTTCTAGGACAGAGAGAAGAGGAAATAAAATATCCTTGAGAAAATAGATCTTGGTTTCTAGGGAATCCCGGAAAACTTATTGGAGAGCCAATTTGAGACCATCAACATGATTTCAACAATGTGGGCATTGGAATCATCTATCACATGAATCTGATTTCCAATATCTTGGAGGAATACTGTTATATAACCACTTTCATCTCAAATCAAAATACACCATTCAATGTGAATTTCTGCACAGGTCTCCCCTGGGAGGCAGTCTGAATATTCAAAGCCAATTGATTTCATAAAAACAAGAGCTAGGTGAATAGGAAGGATTTGTACCAGGGAGAAACACAGAAGGTCCTGCTGTTTTTTCCAACTGACATTGTTTGCTGTTTCTTGGGCCTGTGTCTGGCAGCTAGCTGTTCAGTTAAAAATCTGAGGTACAAAATGTGTAAGAAATGTTGACTCAACACGCTAGTTCTCAGTAGAGATTGTTAATAAGGAATCTCAATCTTTAGACATTATTGCCTTGCCAGAAGTGAAAGAATCCTATCCTGATATCATTTGTTCTGGGTCACAGGTTAACAGTTCTGTAATTAGAGGCATCTCACTTTTGTGGGAAACAGGAACATGAGTTATCACAAATACCATCTTACCAACTGTGGCATTGATCTTTCATTTATTTGGCTGCCTTTGTGAGTGGCCATTTTGGATAATGGGAGTACAACATTTTTATCCACTCCATAGACACATCTTGGGTTTATAAGGAAAGTTTATTATAAGTCAGAAATGTGACTTCAGATATTTCCACCAAAACTTTTTCTGACTTGTGCCACACTTGGAATTGGTATACCTTTTAAGTTCAGAACCATCTATGACCAATTGATGGATATTACAGTTTGAAAAAACTTTGATATCTAAATTAAATTTTGAGAATTCTTATTTTAAACAAATATTGTATTTGTACTTATGGGAATATCAAATTAAGAGAAGGAGGCAAAAATCACAGTGTGTAGGCTTAGAGCTGCTTTTAAAAAAACAAAACAAAACAAAAAACAAAAAACCTGGAGATCAAAAATCAGACCTATAACAAAAGTTGACATTCACACACACTGTACAAATTTTAGCTCTTACCTACTGCACTTCCAACCACACAATATGCCCCAGCACCGTGATCTGCCTCCCCCAAAATTGGCCCTAATTCATCAGCAAACATCTTTAATTTAATTTTGTGTCCAAATTAAAAGTTTACTTTTCATTATGGTTATCACAAAATGCTGATTATATGGCCTACATTGAAGAAGTCATCCTTGATACTATCTTATAACTATCCTTTTTATTTCCCAATCATTCACAACTATATTGTGTCTACCTCTTCACCACTGATAACAACTCATTTTTTTCTATATCTGTGAGTCTGTAATTTTTGGTTATATTCACTACTTTGTTGTATTTTTTAGATTCCACATCTATGTGATATCATAATTTGCCTTTCTCTTTCTGATTTATTTCACTTAACATTATGGCCTCCTTGTCAATCCATGTTGCTGAAAATGGTCAAATTTTATTTGTATTTTTTTGAGAGGCCCTGTGGGGGATGGTGAGTTCCTATGAAATGAAAATGTCCTGGGAGTTCGTATTTTGTTTTGTTTCCTTTTCTTTGGTTTGGTTTGATTTGGTTTGTGTGTTTTGTTTTGCCTGAGTAATATTTCATTGCAAATATATACTATATCTTGTTAGACATTCACTTGTTGATGAAGCACTTACATTGATTCCATATACTGGCAATTGTAAATAATATTTCTCTGAACATTCGGTGCACATATCTTTTTGAATTAGTGTTTCTATTTGTTTTTTGAATATATATCTAAGAGAGGAATTTGTGGGTCACATCTTACCTTTATTTTCAATTTTTTTGAGAAACCTCCAAGCTGTTCTCCACAGTGAGTGTACCAATTTTCATTCATACCAGCCATTTCCAGGGGTTTGCTTTCTCCACATTCTCATTTATATTTGTCATTTGTGTTCTTTTTGATGATAGCTATTCTTAGAGGAGATATCACATTGTAGATTTGATTTGCAGTTTCCTGATGGTTAGCAATGTTCTCTATATGTTTCTTTATTCTCTCTCTTCCTCTTGCTGCTCCAGGAAACTCTTTAATCATCCAGATGCCTCCTTTATTTTCTCTTCCTTACAAGATATAGAGAAAACTCTTCTACCTGAATTCTGGGCTGTGTGCCTCCAAATGGAGAATATACAGGTTGCTGACCTATCCACTAATAGATAGTAAACATCTTCAAGCAGAGTCTAAGGATACAGATTTTGAGGATTATTTCATTGTCAGTTATAACTCCACCTACTCCCCAGGGCTCTGTAATTGGACTGCATCAATTGCAAACCTTCCAATGCAGTGCTCTTTCTGAAAGCATCTTGGATCCCTGCCACAAAGAACTCAAGTCACTTGATAGTCACAGATATTTTAATGTATTGAAGCCATTTAAACCCATGTTCAGAAGATTCTACCAAATGTAAAGAGGAGTGAGAAATATTAGTAGCTATACATAACACAATTTATAGAAATCTTTCCTGGCTTGAAAGGGTATTTTTACCTATGACTAGGCTGCACATATACACCAAGCCAGATGAGCTCCTGGGAACATCACTCACACAGGGAAAACTAATGGCCAGGTCTCCTCCTAGGGCTTTTTGCAAATGACAAAGAAATGGCTCAGCAGGTGAATGATATTCCAAATCTAATAGGATCAATCATAGAGATTAAATTCTCAAAAACCAACAGGTCTAAGTTTGAATTGTCTACTTAGAAAGAGGTCAAGCATCTCCAAGCTTTTGTGGAGAGATTTATACACATTTTACAAAGGCCAGTTTAAATCCAGTGGCCAAAGGACTTCAGTAAATTTTCTTTTTCCATCTTGGTCAATGTGTTCTCCCTGATGTAAAGAAATAAATCCAAATTAGCTTGAAGGAGTGGGCAGAGTAATTTCTCAATTTTATTGCAGAAATTTGTCTCCAATGCTTCAAAATTAGTTTACAGGAAAACAAAACAAAAAGAGGAAGAGATAGAGCTAGAGATGAGATAGAGACAGAGAGAGAGGGAGAGAAATGGGGAGAGATAATAAGAGAGAGAGAGAGAGAAGACAATATTTATTCCAATAGGCCTTGCCATGCAAATTGTGTTTCTTTGTAGAATACAGAAAAAATAACTGAGAATAAGTCAGAGCTTCCTCAAAAATGACTGAAGCCATCTTGTTTGTCTTAAAAGGTTTGTAGCTACTGTAAAAATCAAAAATTGAAAACACAATTGCTCTGCATTTTAAAAATAGAAAATATAAAAAATTTCCCTAGAGTCCATTAACCTCAGAAAGCCAAAATTTCCCCTTATATGAGGCAATTGACCTTATCATCTTAACGTCTGTCACAGTCGCAGAACAATTATGGCAGAGAATAAAAGCATGGATTTCTCCCTTTTTTTCTAGTTTTACTGAGAATTAATTGTCATATATAACTGTATTAAAACTTAAGGTGTAAAATATGTTAATTTTTATTTCCATGTATTGTAAAATATAACATCTGTCATTTCATACAGATGCAATATAATGTGAAAGAAAATTAAACCTGTGAAGGGTACACTTTTTATCTTCTTTCTCAACAATTGTTCTAGGCTGGCTAAAGGAAAATATACAACCTAGATGTTTTGAGTTAAAATTTATTCAGGGAATATTCTGAGAAATATATCATAGGAGATAAGCTCTTAGATAGCACTGAGAAATTGCTCTGAATATGGAATGGGTACACTAAAATTTATAGGAGTTTTTGACAACAAAAGCTTAGAAAACAAGAAAATGTAGTTGAATATGAAAAGATTATTGCTAATGATATGAAAGTGGGTGTCACTGACTTACAGTGATTTCACTGATTTTCTATATATGGGAAGATTCAAAAATGCTGAGCTCAATGAAATTTTTCTTCTTCTTTTTTGGCATCTCAGAAAGAGACATTTCATCTGTATTTATTTTTTAACATTTTTTATTGATTTATAATAATTTTACAATGGTGTATCAAATTCCAGAGTAGAGCACAGTTTTTCAGTTATACATGAACTTATATAAATTCATTGTCACATTTTTTTCTCTGTGAGCTACCATAAGATTTTCTATATAATACCCTGAGGTATAGAGTATAATCAAGTTTATCTATTCTATAATTTCAAAAACCCAGGCTATCCCTTCCCTTCCTCTGTCCACTTGGCATCCACAAGTTTGTATTCTATGTCTATGGGTTCATTTCTGTTTTGAGTTTAAGCTTTGCCTTTTTTGTTTGTTTGTTTTGTTTTGTTTTTGTTTTGTTCTGTTTTGTTTTGTTTTTAGATACCACATATGAATGATCTCATATGGTATTTTTCTTCCTTTTCTTGGCTTACTTCACTTAGAATGACATTCTCCAGGAGCATCCATGTTGCTGCAAATGGCATTATGTTGTCAGTTTTTATGGCTGAGTAGTACCCCATTGTATAAATATACCACGTTTTCTTTATTCAGTAATCTGTTCATGGACATTTAGGCTGTCTCCATGTCTTGGCTATTGTAAATAGTGCTGCTATGAACATTGGAGTGCAGGTGTCATTGTGAAGTAGGGTTCTTTTTGGATATATGCACAGGAGTGTGATTCCTGGGTCACATGGTAAGTCTATTCCTAGTGTCTTGAGGAATCTCTGTACTGTTTTCCACAGTGGCTGTACCAAAATACATTTCCTCCAGCAGTGTAGGTGGGTCCCCTTTTCTCTACAGCCTCTCCAGCATTTGCTATTTGTGGATTTTTGAATGATGGCCATTCTGACTGATGTGAGCTGATACTTCACAGCAGTTTTGATTTGCATTTTTCGGATAATTAGTGATATTGAACATTTTTTCTTTTCCTATAGGTCATTTGTATTTCTTCCTTGGAGAATTGCTTGTTTGTTTTTCTTTTTTTTTCTTATTAAGTCATATAAGCTGTTTATATATTCTGGAGATCAAGCCTTTGTTAGTTTCATCTGCAAAAATTTCTTCCATTGCATTGGTTGTCCGTATGTTTTACTTATGTTTTCCTTTGCTGTGAAGAAGTTTGTAAGTTTCATTAGGTCTCATTTGTTTATTCTTCCTTTTATTTCTATTGCTTGAGTAGACTGCTCTAGGAGAACATTTTTGGGATGTATGTCAGATAATATTTTGCTTGTATTTTCTTCTAGGAGTTTTATTTAGTCTTGTCTTATGTTTAAGTCTTTGATCCATTTTGAGTTTATTTTTGTGTATGGGGTAAGGGAGTGTTCTATCTTTCTTACTTTACATACTGCTGTCCAGTTTTCCCAACACCATTTGCTGAAAAGACTGTCTTTATTCCATTGTAAACTCTTGCCTCCTTTGTCAAAGATTAGTTGACCAAAATTTGTGAGTTCATTTATGTTCCAATGTTCTATATGTCTGTTTTTGTACCAATACCATTCTTTCTTGATGACTGTAACTCTATAGTATTGTCCTAAAGCCTGAAAATGGTGTTTCTCCAGCCTCTTTCTTTCTCTTTAGTAATGCTTTGGCATTTCTTGGTCTTTGAAGGATCCATATAAACTTTATTATTATTTGTTCTAGTTCTGTGAAACATGTCCTGGGTAATTTGATAGGGATTGCATTAAATCTGTAGATTGCCTGGGCAGTGTGACCATTTTAACAGTATTGACTTTTCGAATCCTAGAGCATGAGATATCTTTCCATTTCTGAATGTCTTCTTTAACTTCCTTCATCAACGGTATATAGTTTTCTGTGTACAATTCTTTCACCTCCTTGGTTAGATTTATTTCTAGATATTTTATTACTTTGGGTACTCTTTTAAAGGAGATTGTTTCTTTACTTTCTTTTTCTATTGATTCATCATTAGTGTAAAGAAATGCAACTGAGTTTTGAACGTTAATCTTGTAACCTGCTACTTTACTGATTTCCTCGTTCAGCTCTAGTAGCATTTGTGTGATCTTTTAAGGTTTTCTATATATAGTAACATGTCATTGGCATATAGTAAAAATTTTACCTCTTCTTTTCCAATTTGAATCCATTTTCTTTATGTCTCTTACCTGATTGCTGTGGCTAGGGCTTCCAAGCCTATGTTAAATAGGAGTGGTGATAGTGGGCATCCTTGTCTTGTCCCAGATTTTATTGGGAAGCTTTTGAATTTTTCACCATTGAGTACTTTGTTGGCTGTAGGTTTATCATATATAGCTTTTATTATGTTGAGATATTTTCCCTTTATGCCCGCTTTGGTGAGATTTTTTTATCATAAATAGATGTTGAATTTTATCAAATGCTTTTTTGCATCTATTGAGATGATCATGTGGTTCCTGTCCTTTCTCTTGTTGATGGAAAGTATTACATTGATCAATTTGCATATGTTGAACCCCCATTGTGTCTTGGGATGAACCCACTTGGTCATGAGGTATAACCATTTTTATGTGTTGTTGAATTCTACTTGCTAGTATTTCAGTGAGGATTTTGGCATCTATGTTCATCAGTGATGTTGCCCTAGAATTGTCTATTTTGGTAGTGTCACTGCCTGGCTTTGGTATCAGAGTGATGGTGACTTCATGGAATATGCTTGGGAGTATTCCCTCCTATTCAATCTTCTGGAAGAGCTTGAGACAGACTGGTACGAATTCTTCATTGTGTGTTTTTTTAGAATTCTCCTATGAAGCCATCCAGTCCTGGACTTCTATTTGTAGGGGGTTTTTTTATTGCTACTTCAATTTCTTTTCTAGTGAGTATGTTCAAGTGGTTGGTTTCTTCCTGATTCAGTCTTGGTGGACTGTATGTTTCCAGAAACTTGTCCATCTCTTCTAGGTTATCCATTTTAGCTTCATATAGTTTTTCATAATATTCTCATATGATATTCTGTCTTTCTATTTTATTTCCTGTAATTTCTCCATTTTCATTTTTATTTTGCTAGTTTGTGCCCTCTCTTTTTTCTTCTTTGTGAGTTTGGCCAGAGGTTTGTCGATTTTATTTACTTTTTCAAAAACCCACCTTTTGGTTTGAATGATTTTTTTCTGTGGTATTTTTGATATCTATTTTATTTATTTCCCACCAATCATTATAATTTCCTTCCTTCTGTTGCCTTTTGGGTTTTTTGTTCTTGTTCTAGTTCTTTTAGCTGGTGGGTTAAATTGTTTATTTGAAATTGTTATTCTTTTTTTGAGGAAGACCTGTATCACTATAAACTTTCCTCTTAGCACTGCCTTTGCTGCATCCCATAAATTTTGTGTGGTTGTGTTTTCATTTTCATTTGTTTCAAGATATTTTTAAATTCAGCTTTGATTTCCTCATTGACCCATTTTTTTCTTAATAGCGTATTGCTTAATCACCAAGCTTTCCTTTTTTTCCCCTTTGTTCCTCTGTTGTTGATTTCTGGGTTCATGGTATTGTGGTCAGTAAAGATGCTTGAGATAATTTCTATCTTCTTAAAGTGGCTGAGATTTCTTTTGTTCCCAAGTACATAATCAATCCTGGAAGTGTTCTATGTGCACTTGAGAAGAATGTATATCCTATTTGGGGGGGGCTTAATGCTCTGAAAGTATCCACCAAATCTAATATTTCTGTTGTATTACATAAATTATCTGTTGCTTTATTTATTTTCTGTCTGGAAGATATGTCTAATGATGTTAATGCAGAGTTACAATCTCCAGCTATGACTATATTCCCATCAATTTCCCCCTTTACCTCTGTTAGTAATTGTTTTAGGTACTCAGGTGCTACTATGTTGGGTGCATATATATTAATGATTGTAATATCCTCATCTTTTATTACTCTTTAATCATTATAAAATGTCCTTCTTTATTTTTCTTTATGGCTCCTGTTTTAAAGTCTATTTTGACTGAAGTTTTTGTTGCTACCCCTGTTTTTTTGGCTTTTTCATTTGCATGGATTATCCTTTTCCATCTTTCACTCTTGACCTATATGTGTCCTTCTCCCTAAAGTGGGTATCTTGTGTGCAGCATATTTAAGTTTCTTGCTTTATTATCCTTTCTGCCATTCTAGGTCTTTTGACTGGACCATTTAGTCAATTAACCTTTACAGTAATTAATGATAGATATGAGTCTATTTCCAATTTGAACTTTTCTTTGTGGTCATTTTGGTATTTCCTCTTTGTTCCTTTTGTGGTTTGCTAATTTTCCTTTGTATTGTCATGGATTTTATTTAGTTTTTGACACTTCCTTGTAAGTTGTTGGCTTGTAGTTACCCTTTTTTGTAAGTCTATTAGCCCTTGACTATAACTGTTTTTATTAAACTGATAGTAACGTGATCTCAAACCCATCCTACAGGGAACAAAACTTTTTAAACAGAAGTAAAAAATATTCTGTATTTTCCTGCCTCCTTCTCCCACTCTCAATGATTTAGATAACTTCTTTTACAATTTCTTGTTTATTTTATTTGTAATTTATGAGTTATCACCTTTCCAGTTGTGAGTTTCTCATTTATGCAGCATCCTGCTGTTTTGTATTTAAAGTAGACTTTTCAGTATTTATTTTAGCATGGGTTTCATGTTGCTAAACTCTTGAAGGTTTTGCTTGTCTGTGAAATTCTTTATGTATCCTTCTATCCTAATAGTTAGCCTTGTTGGATACAGTATTCTAGGCTGCATCTTTTTTTCATTCAACTCTTTGAATATATCTTGCCACTCCCTTCTGGCCTGTAGTGTTTGTGCAGAGAAATCAGCTGAAAGCCTTATGGGGGTTCCTTTGTAAATCCCTCTTTGCTTTTCTCTTGCTGCCTTTAGGATCATTTCTTTATCCTTGAAACTGACCATCTTGATTATGATATGTCTTGGTGTGGGTCTCTTTGAGTTATTCCTGTTTGGGGCCCTCTGAGCTTTCTCTATTTGGATATCTCAATCCTTCTTATGTTTGGGAAGTTTTCAGTCATGATTTCGTCCAATAACTTTGCAATTCCCTTTGATCTTTCTTCCCCTTCTGGGACCTCTATTATGCGAAGGTTGACATGCTTTATATTTTCCCATATGTCCCTTATGCTATTTTCATTTGTTTTTATTTGTTTATCTTGTAGCTGTTCTCATTTGGTGTTTTCTGTTGTCTTGTCTTCTAGGTCACTTATTTGTTGCTCTATGTTATGTAGTCTGCTTTGCAAAGCCTTTAGATCAGTTCTCATCTCACCCAATCAGTTTACTAATTGTACTTGGCTCTTCTTTATAGATTCCATTTCATTTTTAATATATTTTATATCAGTAAACACTATCTCTTTTAGTTCCTTCAGTAACTTTAGCACTCCTTTTTTGAAATCTTGATCTAGTAGGCTATCAATGTCTATTTCATTGACCATTCTTTCCAGGGATTTCTCTCTTTCTTTTAATTGGGAATGGTATCTCTACTGCTTCATCTTGCTCATACCTCTCTGACACTTTGGTTTATGGAGTATCAGTTATCTATTGTGGTCCTTACAGAGTTTATTTATTTATCTATCTAATGCCTATGTAGGAATAAATCTGGAAAAAAAAAAAAAGAGAGACAAGGTGAATCTTAAAAGAAGGGTGAAAAAGGCTTTGAAAAGAGTATATAATGAATAATAGAAGATCAAGTAGAAGCAGAATAGCAATCGGGTTCAGATCTTTTGAAAACATTTAAAAAAGGAGGAAAAGGGGGAAAATGTATTTAAAACCTGTATATAATCAATAACAGGACATTAAAACCAAGAGAATAAAATGATATGATGTGAATTTTTAAAAATACTATTAATAAAAATATTTTTTTCAATTTAGAAAGGGTTGATACTGTTTAAGAAGTAAAAATTAAAAGGGTAATAGAAAATGTAACAGTTAAAAACAGATTTTAAAAAAATGGAGGGAGGTGGTGTTCTCCTGGAGACTTTGTAATCTTAATGTGAAGTCTTTCTGTCTTCGCCCTGTTTTGGGAGCTCAGCTTGCTGTTTCCAGTGGCCCTCCATTGGCTTCCTCATGTGTGCTGCTCCCAGTGCCTGTAAGCAAGCAGATCACGTCTCCTCCCAACACTTGGTTAGGTGCAGCATTCCTTTACTGAGGGTTGGTGGCTCACTGTTCCTCCCGATGCCATGGTCAGATGTTGAAGACTGGCCTGGTAGGAGGGTGGGTCATGCCCCCTCATAACACCATGGTCAGGGGCTGCATTCCTGATGGAAATGTGGGGACCTGTGGCCCTCTCCTGGGGCCAGTCGCTCAGCATCTCTGTGCCACTGCATGCTCTGCCTTGGGTTGGTGCTCTGTAGGTGGGCTTGGGGGAGATGGAGGAACAGCCCTGCCCCTGCTCCATGCCAAAACCAAGCTCCTTGTTTCTTTTGTTGGAGCAAGTCCTCTGAGGGACCAGGAAGGATCCTATCTGCCTTGGGCTGTGGAAAAGACTGTCTGGCCTTTCAGGCTGATAAGCCCTTAGGTGTGGATTCAGGTTTCACCTCTGCCCACACCTGTGCCTGAGCCCCACCTAAATCTTTCTGTGGGTTTTCAGAGATGGGGTATGCATTCCTCCCCTCAGGTCACATCAGCTGTGTTGTTTTATGGAGGGTACAGGTTGTTCTGCTCTGTGCACCCATGCAGTACCTCAGGGTTGCATCAGTGCCCAGCCTTCCTTCTGGCTCAGGCAGCTTGGCCCAGCCCCAGCTGCAAGCCTGCATCTCATGCTGGGTGTCTTGGGGACCCTCTGTGACAGTTTAACTTATTTCTGTAGGTCAATGGATGCTCTCTACAGATCCAAAACTTGGAGGCTTCCCCTCCGTCCTGCTGGCCTCTCTGTTGGAAAGGGGTAGGTTCAGTGAATAAGCATTTGCCCTCCTTTGCTGCTCCCTCCCCATGGGACCCGTCCCACACTGTTTGTACTTTTGTTCTTTTTTTTGTTTGTTTTCTCCTACAGGAATTTTGGCATCTCTGTCTTTTGAAGATGATGATGTTCTCTCGGAGTTTTGCAGGAGCTGCTTGTTGGCAGAGTGGATCTGTGGATGTGAGTCTTGGTGTATTTGTGGGAGAGAGTGAGCTACGAGCATTTTTCTACTCCACTGTCTTGGTCTCCTTCTATGAAATTTTTCTTTACATTTTTATCTTAGCTATCTAGTTCCAGTATCCAGAAAACTGAAAGTAATTTTTTTTTGTCCAACATCAATTCCCTGCAGAGTGTACCAAGACAGAAATTGACTTTGGTGGCTAAAGCCTTAATGGCAGACAACATTGCTGTTTAATATAATGGCAGGCATTATTTTCCTTGCACATCCATATATTTCAGCAGCATTAATTATAGTCTTCATGATGTATATTAGATTCCCAGGAATTATTTATCCTTCAATTAGAAATTGGTATTTTGGATGACTTTCCTGCAATTCCATCTCCCATTATAGCCCACCTCTGGTAGTCAAGTCTGATCTCTTTTTCTATGAGTTTGGGCTGATTTCTTTTAGTTTGGTTTGTCTTAAATTCCACACATAAATGAAGTCACATAATATCTGTTTTACTCTAATAATCTAGATAGCACAATGCATTCAAATTCCATGCATGTTGTTGAATTGAAAGAGCAAGTCTTCCCTGGATTTTATGGCTAGTGTAATTAATTATACACTTAAGTTGCATCAATATTTTAGCTATTTCAACTACTGTTGCTATGAATATGAGTGTGCAGATATCTTTTTGAGTTAGCATTTTTCTTTTCTTTGATTCCCCGAAGTAGAATAGCTTTTTCCTACGGTAAATAAGTTTTTCACTTATTTTGAGGAAATTTCACATCATTTTCCATTGTGCCTGCACCAGTTTACATTCCCCCTAACAGTGCAAACGGAGAAACTGAATTTCTTAGTTGACATCACTATAATTTTCTCTGCCATCTACTAAGAGGATTTACCTCATTCTACTACCTCTTATCCCAATCAGTATAAATCACCTTGTGGGCCCTTTTTAATGGGTCTATATCTCAGGTTACCCTAATATTTTTGAGTCTTATCAAATGCCCACCATATTATTATATTTTTAACTGAGATCAAGCAGGGCCCTTTGGGGCACTCCAGGTGGAATAGAGAATGATGACTCAAATATTCCAACTGCAAGCAAAACCAGGTAGCTACTTAGAACCATTTGATGAAGACAATCATCTCTGAAATTACCCCAATCTCAAATGGAACCTCTTTCTCTTTCTGCTGAATAATCTCCAAGCAATACTTAGTACATTGGGAATTTGCTTTTTGGGACATGAGTCTACATTTCCAAGGATTTCTTGCTTCCTTAATAAAGCTATTCTACTTTTTACTTGACACTTGTCTTCTAGTATTGGATTCTTGAGCAGCAAGCATTCAAACCAAAGATTAATAACAATTTTTTTTTTGAGCCAGCCTGGATATACTTATCCCTGTGATTCCTAACATTTCCCCCCACATCTAGAATCACAGAAATATTCTGTTGGAACCAAGGGGAACTCTGCTGCTCATGGCTTGCCAGCCTGGAGAGGGAGAATTTGGGGGTCATTCCAGGAGCTGCCTAAACCATTTGTCTCAGAGACTGTCCATCTCTATCACCAATTTGGCACAAATAGCCTACTTTCATTTTGGTTGAAAAAGGAAATATGCTTCTTTAAGAAGTAGGCATACTCCTTTCTGAGTAAGTCTATCAGTGACAGCTGGTAGCCTTCTTTCTTACTAATGGACACTTGTGCCATTTAAACTTGAAAAATTGTTGGTACCAATTGAGGTGTAAACTTGCTCAGTGGTGACCAGTCCCAATAACAGGAGAATTTGTTTGTTTGAAAATGAGTCATTTGAAGCAAAAGAAAATGGCTGCAAACCTATCCAGTTTGGGGGAAATATAAACTTCTCCTCTCAAGTCCCTTGGGAATGGTTTTTGGTAGATTAGCAGAAATGTAAGTGTACTTCCATGAGAGAGAAGAAAATAATTTTTAACACTATGGGACAAAAATATTCTTTAGAATCTGGAAACAGATTTTGAAATGAGTTCTTTTTGCACATGCCTTTGAGATATATGTGTTTATAAAAGGTCTTTTCAGAATTCTGACCCTAACGGAACCAGTTCATCTAGGAGAACTTATTTTTCTCTCCTTGGACTTTGAGATGCAGATATTCTACCAGGGCTCTTAGGGACATTTATCTTATGTAGACCATCTCTAATCCCTGAGCCTGACAGAAAATGAGGGGGAAATGTCCTTTTTAATTTTAACTATTTCTAACTGTTACTTATAAATTAATTAGCTTTAGATTATAAAGCGTACTTCATGGCTATGTTTTAAAATGATGCTATGAAATCACACATTTTTGTCTGTCTATAGGTCTTCATGTGCATTAAAAATAGACATTTATCTTTGAATGGTCTACAAAGATAATATTTATATAAGCTCAATTTAATATGCTTTAAGGAAATTAAGTGCTTATATAAATTGTCAGAAATATGAAACTGCAAATGTCCATTATTAAGGTAAGTTTATTTAGTTAATAAATACAGACATTTATTTAGAGTCATCAACCCTAAGTATAATAAGTATACTACTTTTATGTTACCTAATGTCAATTGAAGTCAAATAGTTTCTTATAACTATTTGAAATTTGTCAAGAAAAATGTTGCTCTGAAAGGAATTTTCACAAGTCAATACAGTGTAAAGTAGATATGAGTTTTGGGGTAAACTCTTTAAGAGTAATTATATTTTAGGTGTATCTACTTAAAAATAAACCAGCAGGTATTTCATAAATTGACATTTTAGATTTGTAATAAATTATATGATAGTTTATTGAATAGCTAATTCACTCCAAAATAAAATAAGATACAGAAAAATTAATTAATGAAAACAGACTTTGTTTTGCAAAGTAACTACAAGACTTTAGGATTATTAGTAAATATAATTGGTGCAGGATGTTTTCTATATGAAAGTACATAGTTTTAGAAATTATTATTGATTGGTATTTATTTGTGTATATTGACAGAATGTTAATGTGAAAGTAGAAGTGCTTACGCTAAAGTTTTATCTAGAAATCAAGTTTTTAAGAGTTGATAATTCTAATTTAAATATGTAACATAAGATACTAGATTTTTAGAAATTCAGCATATATTAGACAACCAAGATGTTTCATTATGTTTCATTAAGATAAATTGTGAGCAAGGAAGTCACATTTTGTTAAAGGAAGAGTAAGTAATTTGTTCACAGATCTGGTAGTTTTTAAATGGAGGAAAAAAGAATTGCGACAAACTAATATGGTTACAGAAAATATTAGAAGTTTTATGGAAAAATGAACCTTCAGAAAAGAGTTTTCTGGGAGGTCAAGACTGGCGACGATTACATTAATCTAAAGTAAGTAAATGCACGTTGTCAAAAGTAAGCTTGTGCAAGACTGGAGTTTTGTTTTTGCTTTCTGTTAAGGGAAGAAAATTTTCGTGAAATATTGCATTTGATGACAATTGTGGGGAGGTTTTTGCTTCGAAGTGACCTATATTTTCTTTTGTAACATTTAGTCTGTTTGATTAAATAATCATTGTTTCACAGTGACTTGATTCCTTTTGCCCAAGCATTTTTAAACTTTTTCATATTTTTGCAAACTTTCCAAATATCAAGTTCTAATTAAAGCCCGTTTGACCTCCAGCTAGCTTTCGGAGTTTATAGAGGGCCCCTGACCCATCTTGGAGAGAAATGTTAAACTAAATAAACTTTGTTTTTTCCTTTTCTGGTAAGATTAAATTACACAGAATACATTGTCAAGCAATAGTAATAAATATTCTTAATTTATACTGTGTGGATAAGTATCATTAATACAAGTGTTCTAAAAATGATACAAAGTTCCTAAAATTTGATTATGTACTTATATAGTGTTATTGGTCATAATTCTAGCTATTGTAGCAAAGTTCCTTTGTCAATTACATTGAGATCAGATGTTTAACTGTGACTTTTAAATTTTTAAATCAAAGATGGACATTGATTTACAAAATGCTTCATCTTCAACAAGATATATAGAAAAGACTGTTCAATAAATATAAGTTTCTGATGACTTCAGATCATACTGCTGAATTGGGCAAGAGATTAAATGATCCTAATGGAAACACCTATGTCTTCATATAAATTTAGAAAAATTAGTTACATGGGATTAAATAAGTTAATGTCATGGTTTTATTATTTTTAATACGCTTTGTCCAAAATATTACTGGCTTAATCTGTGTCTTCCAGAAATAAGGAAAACCATCTCCTTGTGCTAATCATGAATTTAGAAAATTACACCCTTTTAATTAAAATGGAAACAACTATCTACTCTCCCTGACCTGATTTATCTAGAAATTGGAAACTAGTAACTTCCATCACTTTATCAGATAAATAATGATACCACTTTCTGACTGTTGTTATTTTGGGGACCTTACAAATGGAAGAATTTACTTACAACTTTAAGGTAAAATCTGACATCGTATGGCACTCCTGGCTATAAGAAGCCTTTTAAAACTTCAGCTTGAGACTCTTATGAAATGTTTTATCACAACCAATTGAAAAGAGCCTATCTGATTAACTACACTTACATGAGTAGTCAAGCTATGTTTACTGAAATTAGAATTCTGTTGCAAACAAGTTAATCTTAATCTGGCCATGTTTGGTAAAGAAAAAAATGAGGGTACCTTTAGAGAGAAAATGACTATGTTTCAATGGAAAACAAATTCTGAATCTTTAACTCATGTCTGTGTTTTCTGTCTAAAACTCACGTCCCTGATAGTTTCCCATTGTCTTGCTACATAACTGTAAATTTTAATTAAATTACTAACAAGACACTCAGAGTGTTTCTGAAGCTTATGTCTGCAATTTATCTTTGGGTGTAAATCAAATGTTCTATGAGTCATGTCCAGACACTTCACAAAATGGGAGTTATTATATTAACTAGAATTTTGTCCCAATACATAAGAGGAGAAAATATTCTTAGTAAACTTATTAGAGTATAGATAATCATGAAATGAATCACTGCTTGCTTTGTCTACATGAAGGACACGTCTATGTGAAGATTTGATTTAATTCATAAAGTGTATAGTATAGAAAATATATTCTCATCAACATACCTCTACACATGTTTGTTATGTTTGAAACATAGGGCTAGCACCTATGGACATGATAGACCCCAGACAGGTAGGCAAACCCCATTGCATTGAGGAACAATTATTTTAATTATCACTGCTCTCTATCTAAAGATTTGCAACGCAAAACGGGAAAGGATGGAAGAAAGTTTTACAGATTGAAGTATTCTGATTTTACATAATTTATTTTATACTCTAGGCTAGGCAAATCAGCCCACTTGCGACCTAATAAACATATGTTGTATATCTGCTTTAACAACTTAGGGGAAAAATACACTTTTGGAGAATAATACAAATATGTGTTTTGACTATTACACTCATTGTAAGGTGTCTATTAATTTTCAAATATTTGTCCAAGTGCTAAGACAAAGCAATGAAGGAAAGAGTTAATATTTTTCTATTAAAAAATACTGATGTTACAATTAAAACTAAGGAATATTTCCATGTCTGGTCAATTCCCAAAACTCAGAAGGTCTATACCCATTTCAGCAGGAAGTAAACAGAATGGTTGTTTTCCCACATTCTCAAAATTGAGAAGTTGAAATAGAAATGGGAATTAAAACTGAATTCTTCTGCTAAGGTTGTGGTTAATTTCTCTAAGTAAAATTGTACTCCCTTTTGTCTTCTTCAACTGCTCCTTCTCAAGGCTAAGTAGTGGCAAAAAAAAAAAGGGGGGTAGGGAGAATTGAAGTCTATCAGGTTCTTGTGGGGCTCTGCAGCTGTTCAAAGGCTGTTGGATCAGATAATGTTCCAACCACAAGTGAGTCCTGGTAGCTACTTGGAACCATGAGATGGAGACAATCATCTCTGAAAATAGATGATCCACACCCCAGCATGTAGCCACTTTCCCTTTTTTTATGTAACTTCTAAGTAAAATCTAGGGAATTGGGAGTTGGGTTTTGGTTCCTTGGACACGATTTCACCTTCTCCCCAGGATTGCTGCGTCCGTGATTAAACTATCTCCCCTTTCATACAACAGTTGCCCTCTGTATAGTATTCTTGAGTGACAGGAAGCCAAACCTGAATTCAGTAACATTTGTAGCTCCTGACTCCTCACTGAAAGTTTTTTAGGAATAAATGTGTTATATAAATTTAATTCCATCATACCACGTAATAAGAATTTTGCTTTTATATCCCTGACCTCAGAACAACCTCAAACTCCACATTGTTCCCTAGTGGAGGTCTTGCTCAATTTTAAGTCTTCTGAGAAGTACCCAATCTTAAACGATTTCCCATTTAAACTTTAGGTCTCACACACAATTCAGATTAAGTGTAGAACTCATATATGGTGCATGGAAAAAGAACAAACCTTTATCATCTGTGGCCCGATACACCTCTCTCAAGATGAATGAAGAAATTGATGTTGTAACAGCCTTCTTTATTTCAGTAGGTGTCCCTACACTTCCCATCTTGCCCAGCAGTATACAAATCTTAAAGTAAATCAAGAAAGGAAATTTGACTCTAAAGGGAACTAGATCTATGAATTTTAACAAGTGCTAGAAGTCATAAGTCCTTTTGTATTCCCTTGCCACCCTACAGTCCTTAATATAGCTGGCATTGTTACTTCAATTCTTTTTGATGCATGCTGGCTTACAATATTTGAACTCTGCTCAACTTGCTTTTCAATCCCATTGCATTATGATTTGAAAATTTCTCTTTGTATTTATATTTAGAAGAAAGAATTGATATGCAGGGAATTAATTTGCATACCAATAAGCTATTAAGAATCCCTCTCAATGTTTTTCCAAATCCTTAAAGACAACTTAGACTGTAGCAATACACTCTTCTCTGCTATATTGGTAACCTTTCACTCTTTAATCACACTCTGCTGGGTGCTCTTATAGACTTATTCATTCTCACTTGGGCAGTAGCTAAACAAAGCAATAAACCCTCCCATCTACCATTCAGTGTGTAAAACATATTGTCATCCACTGAAAATATGAGAGACCCCAGGACATTTCAATACTTACCCCAAAATGCCTTGAATCACTTTTTTTATACCTCTCTGAAAAGAAAAAGAAAAAGTTACATGCATTTCTATGTGCTGTTGGCTATTGTTGCCAATGGACTTATAATTTCACTGACCTTGCTAAACCTCTATATGCCCCTCCTCACTGATGCTACCCCAGAGCTTATATCAGGCCATCAGGAGCACTGTCCTCCTTTGAAGACAAAATTATCACTGCCACACTCTTCATTCTTAACTTAGCCAATATATATAAACTTTTTAACTTATACGTCCATAAATGTAATGGAATTGCTGCAGGTATTCTAGTGCAAACTTTGCCTCTCTGATATTTCTAATAGCAGATTTCTCATAACAGTTAAGCCTTCTGCCAGCAGGAATGTGCTCATGCCTGTTTGTGAGGCCACAACTCCTGCCCCAATGGACAAAGCCAGAACTATCATGTTAGCTATTCACTCTTAAGTTCCCCCAATGTCTGCTTTCTCACAAATTTATAAGATGCAGAAACTCTCTATATAATGGCACACCACCTATAAAATTTCCCTATAAGCCAATTAACTCCATATCTTATCCTGATGAAACACTTTGAATCTAACTACTCCAATATCTGTACCTGATGATGGAAAGCCCTACACCACACAACAATTAATATGCAACAATAGAATTGGTCTCAAAGTCATGAGCATATTACTGATACCCCCTTGGACAATCCAGACTTACTTTTATTTTTTGATGGCTCCTGTAAGTTTAGTTTCTGGAAATAACAACATAAGTTACACACCCTCTCATAATAGAATAGAGACATACTAATTGCCCATTGGGAAATTATCCCATTACTGAGCTCACAACTCTTATGATGACTTGCACATTAGCAAAATTTACCACAACTTATACTGCTTCCAAAGATGCCTTTGGGGTCTATCATATACTTATTATAACCTGGAAATACCATGGATTCTTGACCATTGCAGGTATTCGTATTACCGATGGATGTGTAATTTCTACCCTGAATTTTAAGTATAATACGACTGCATGGCTGATAAATATGTAGCTAACAACATAGTCCTAATATGTTCTCAATTCAAATGATTCATCTGCCTTTATTCCTGATAGATAGCATATGTAATGCAACATACGTGTCACAATGAAAATGACAAGTGAATACAAAAGGGCACCAAACACTTATCAAATCATGCATCTGGCCAAGAGAAATGCCTATAGCCTCCAGTCATTTGACACACTTTCCCCCAACACAATCAGCACATGAGCATACTGGAGATAAGGAAATACAGGCAATGGATTCTGCCCTCATATCCACAATATTTCTGACTGACTTACTTCTTGTAAGTCTTGTAAATGTCATAAAACCACTGCAGGAAAACAGCATACCTCAGGAAATACTGTAATGTCATTTGCAGAAGTTCAAAAAATATAGATTTACCTCCATCTTTAGGCGATTCACTCTGTTTAATTATCATCTGCATGTTTAGTGGATGAACTGAATGTTATCAAAGTAAGGTGCTGACACCAAGAACACCTTAGTTGGATAAGAATTATGAAATTTATAACAAAGATTAATAATCATTTTGACATTATTTTATGTGTGGACTCAGAACCAGGAACTACTTTAGAGCAGAAATAAGCCACTTGCTTTAAAAAAAAAAATAGGAGTGTTCATTAAAACATTATACCCACAAATAATCTTCAATCATCAGGGCAATTAGAAAATAAAAATCTAAACATAAAAAGTAAAAACAATTTAGGGAACATTATTGACATATATTGTTAGAAGGATTACTCTTCGCCTTTATACAAATCAGAATGTTCCAAGTAATAGACATGGATTGACCTCTTTGATGTAGTTGTGTACACTTGTCTAAGGCCACTGGCATCTCTAAACCTGTGATTCTTGCACTGAGTGGACACTATGGACTTGGATAAACAGTCGATGCTATGATTAGCTATATACAGTGACCATCCAGTAGTCAATTCTTTGTTTCAAGACTTTCCAAAAAGAAATGTTAAAAGGAGTTCTTTGAGTTGGAATGAGAGATGTTAATTAGTAACTTGAAAACAAGTGAAAATAGACAACACATTGGTAAAGGTTAGTGTACAGTCAGATAGTGAATACTCTAACTGTAACATGATGGTGTTTTAGCCAATTATGAAGCTTAAATAAATAATTATTAAAATAACCATTTCTACAGCAACTTGGTAATGGATACACAATATTAAAGTATACACATTGTGACATGAAAAGCATAAAATGTGGGGGAGAGCTGGAAGAGGTTTTGTATAAGGTCAAGATTAATTTGGCTATCGGCTTAATATAGACCATTACGTCTGTAAGCAATTTCAAGAAAAACTCAGGGTAACACACACAGAGAGAAGCACAAACTATAAGTGATGCACACAAGAAAAAGAGAAGAAAATAAAAGCATAGCACTGTAGATAGTCATCAATTCACACAGAAAGACAGCACAAGAGGAGGACAAATTTAGAATAACAAAATAATCAAAAAATGATAAAAAAAAGATGCCAATGCAAAATTCTTACATATTCTTAATAGTTTAAAATGTTAAGAGTTTAGATGCTCCAATCAAAAAGCATAAATTAGATAAGAATACTGAGTGTATAAACACGGGAAAAGAACAGACACAACTCTGCACCACTGAGAAGAGGTTCACTTCAGCTTTGAGGATACAAACAAGCTCATAGAGAATGACTGGAAAGAGATATTCTGTGCAGGTAAAAACCAAAGTACAGCAGTAGTGGCTATAGTTACACTAGAAAAGAAGACTAGAGGCAGAAGCACAGAAGGGAAAACAATGCCACTTTATACCAATAAAATGGTGAGTCCATCAAGGATATCCAATAATTGTAAATATTTATGAACAAAGTATCAGGTCATCTGAATATATTAACCAAATACCAAAGACATGAAAGAAGCAATAGGAAGAAATACAATTGTAGCCCAAGAATTAAAACAACCTCCTTTCAACAAAGGATGGACCATATAGACAGAGGTTAGATATAAAGGAATATTGCCTCTAAGGCACCCATGACCCATTCTCAAGGTAAGATCTGATATTAAGTAAAAAAAAAAAAATCAACAACAACAAAAAACAAAACTAGTTTCAGCAAATTTTGGAAAACTGAAAAATCATACAAATTATATTTCCAAACACTGTGGTATGTATGGGAATTCATTAACAGAATGAAAAGTGAAAACTTCAAACTTATGTAAAAATTAAACAAACTTCTGCAAAAATAATAGGTCAAAACATACGACACCAGAATAGTAAAAATGGTTTTAAACTTGAAATATATGATAGTGGAAATACAACAATCTAAACTTAGAAGGTGGAATAATAGCAGTTCTGTGAGAGAAGTTTACTGCAAGGAATTTGTAACTAAGAAAAAATCTCACAAATAGATAACCAACCTATGCCAGAAACAAAACAAAACTAAGCAAAACCAAAACTACAAGCAACAACAACAAAAACAAAGTCCAAATATTTCAGAAAGTAGGACATAATACTGATCACAGCAGAAAAAAATGAAATAGATATCAGGAACAACACAAAAAAGGGAATCAGCAAAAATAACAGGTGGCTTTTTGGAAAGGCAAACAAATTGTTTTAAGCTAGATTTATCAAGGGCAAAACAATACAGGGCTCAGAAAAATAAAATTACACATGAAAGACATGATATTATGAGTGATACCACAAAAATACAAAGGATTACAGACACAATTATGAACAAGCAACAAATCTGACAACCTAGAATAGAAATCCCTAAAACGTAGTATATACCAAGACTAAACCTTGAAGAAATAGAAAATCGGATGAGACATAAAAACAAAGAAAATTGAATCAGTAATGAAACCACCCAATATAGAGAAACACTGGATCAGATGATATTGTGGGTGATATCTAAATATTTTAAAAAGAATTGATATCAATTCTCCTCATATTCTTCAAAAAGAAAAAAAGAATACAGGGGTGAGAAGAAAGTTTGACATTCACAACAATTAAATTTTACAAGATCAGCAAGGGCCTGATGCCAAAAACAGATAAGAATATCCCCAGAACTAGAGAAGAACACTACAAGAGAAGGAAAGCATAAATGAGAAATAAGTAACAGTTTGAAACTAAACAACATGCTACTAAAGTGTCAATGTGTCAATGAATAAATAAAGAAGAAATATTTTAATAACTCTCAGAAAGATGACAATGAAAAGGCAACCATACAAAATCTATGGGATGAAGCAAAAGCAATCCTAAGAGGGATGTTCATAGCAACAGATGATTTCATCAAAAAAGAACAATCTCAAATAAACAACCTAACCTATCATCTAAGAGAATTAGGAAAAGAAGAACAAATATCACATGATGTCAGCAGAAGGAAAGAAATCATAAAGATCAGCAAGGAAACAAATGAAATAGAGTTTAAAAAAATAGAAAAAATCTAATAAAATAAGAGCTGTTTTCTTAGAAAGAGTAAACAAAATTCACAAACATCTAACCAGGTTCACCAAAAAGAAAAGAGAACATACAAATAAACAAGATAAGAAATAAAAATGGAAATATTAAAAGCAACATCACAGAAATACACAAAAATCATGAGAATACCAGGAACAACTGTATGGAAATAAATTGGACAATGTAGAAAAAAAAACCAGACAAGTTTCTGGTTACATACATTCCAGCAAAATTGAATCAAGAAGAAAAAGAGCATTTGAACAGACCAATCACTAGAAGTGAAATAGAATCATCAATAAAAAAATCTTTCCTGCAAGCAAAAGTCCAGGACCAGTCACAGAAAATCTATATGAAACATAGAAAGAACAACTCATACCGGTCCTTCTCAAACACTTCCAAAAGACTGAAAAAGATGAAGTACTTCCAAACTTCTACTATGGGGCCAACATCACCCTGATACTAAAGCTAGACAAAGACACTACGAACAAAAAAGCTATAAGCCAATAACTTTGATGAAGATAGATGCAAAAATCCCCAATAAAATATTAGCAAACAGAAATTAGAAGCAAATAAATGACATTATAATTCATGACTAATTTGGGTTCACCCCACAGACACAGGGTGGTTCAAAATATGCAAATCAACCAACATTATACAGCAACCAGAGAAAGAACAAAAATCTCATAATCATCTCAACAGATGCAGGAAAAACATTTGATAAAATTCAACACATATTTATGATAAAAACTAACCAAAGTGGATATAGAGGAAACAGAGCTCAATGTATTAAAAACTATTGATGACAATTCCACAGGCAGTATAATACTAAATGGTGAAAAGTTGAAAGCCTTCCTGATAAAATCTGCAACAAGACAAGGATGTCCACTCTCATCACTTCTACTGAATATAATATTGGATGTCCTACCCATAGCAATTAGACAGGGAAAAGAAATAAAAGGGATCCAAATGGGAAGAGAAGTGGTAAAATTATCATTAAGTGTGAATGACATAATACTATAAATAGAAAGCCCTAAAGGCTACACATAAAAACCACTAGAGCTAATAAAACTATTCATCAATTCTTAGTGACAGGATATAAGATTATCATAGAGAAATCAATGGCATTCCTTTACACTAAATATAAAATAACAAAAATGGAACATAAAGAAATAATCACTTTTAAAATAGCATCCAAAAATTAAAAATTAAATAAATAATAATACAATACAACACAACAAAACACAACACAACACAATACAATACAATACAATACATTACAATACAATACAATACAATACAATACATGAGACTACATCTGACCAAGGAAGTGAATGACTTATATGCAGAAAACTACAAAACATAGACTAACGCAATTAAAGATGATTTAAAGAAATGGAAAATATCTCATGTTCTTGGATTGGAAAAAATTGTACTGTTTAAACGGTCGTAGTACACAAAGCAATCTACAGAAAAAATGTGATCCCTATAAAATTACATTCTTCACAGAGCTAGAATGAATAATCCTAAATTATACATGGCATGCCCCAAAAAACTTAAAATTGCAAAAGCATTGATGAAAAAAAGGAATGAAGCTGGAGGAATAAAGCTGAAGTCTCACAGATTTCAGAAAGTATTACAGAGATACAGTAATCAAAACAGCATGGTATCTATACAAATACAGATATTTGGATCAATGGAACAGAATAGGAAGCCCAGAAATAGACCCAAAAAGCTTAGGTCAATTAATCTTTGACATAGGAGACAAGAACATACAATGAAATAAAGGCTGTCTCTTCAGCAAATGGTGTTGGGAAAACTGGAGAGCTGCATGTAAATAAATGAAGTTAGATCATTCCCACACTCCATACACAAAAATAAGAATTAACTCAAAATGGCTTAAGGACTTAAACAAAAGACAGGACACAATGAACCTCTTATAAGAAAACCTACACTAAAAATTTTCCAAAATACATCTAAACAAAGTTTTGCTTGGGCAATCGAATCAAGCATTAGAAATAAAAGCAACAATAAACAAATGGGACCTAATTAAACTTTCAAGCATTTGCACAGCAAAGGAAACCATAAGCAAAACAAAAAATCAACCTACAGAATGGGAGAAAATATGAGACTGACCAGGACATATTTTCAGACAATGTGAACAGCTCATAAAACTCAATTAGAAAAATAAACAAACAAACAAACAAACAACAAACAAACAAATCGAACAACCCAATTCAAAAAAGGCAGAAGACCTAAACAAGCAATTCTCCAAAGAACACATACAAATGGCTGATAGACCTATGAAAAATGCTCAACATGTCTAATTATCAGAGAATTGCAAGTCAAAACTACATTGAAGTATCTAATCAATCAGTCAAATGGCCATCATTTAAAATTCCACAAAGGAAAAATGCTGGAGAGGATGTGGAGAAAACGGAACCCTCCTACCCTACCAGTGGGAAAGCAGTTTGGTGCAGCCATTATGGAAAACAACATGGAGAGTCCCCAAAATACTAAAAATAGACTTACCATATGATCCAGCAATCCCACTCCTGGGCATTACAGATGGGGACCCTTAATTCAAAAAGATACATACACCCCAATGTTCATAGCAGCACAATTTACAATAGCTAAGACTGGACAATATTTATTGACTAAATATTTATGGACTGATGCCTGGATAAAGAGGTTGTGTTATGTATATACAATTATGTATACAATGGAATATTACACAGCCATAAAAACAAATAAAACAATGTCATGTGAAGCAACGTGGATGGACCCTGAAGAATTTCATTCCAAGTGAAGTAAGCCAGAAAGAGAAAGAAAAAATACCATATAATATCACCCATCTATGGAATCTAAGAAAAAAAGAAAAAGACAAAAATACAAATAAAATTTTCTGCAAAATAGAAACAAACTTACAGACATAGGAAATAAACTTACGGTAACCAGTGGGGGAAAGTGGTGGGATGGGATAATTTAAGCATTTGAGTTTTGCAGATATTGAGAGATAAAACATATAAACATCAAGTTCATACATTGTAGCACAGGAATAAATATCCAATACCTTGTAGTAACATGATGTAAAAGCATATGAAAATGAATATATGTATGTTCATGTATGACTGAAGCATTATACTGAAAACCCAAAACTGACACAACATTGTAAACTGACTATACTTCAATAAATTATAAAGAGTTGAAAATTTAATTCTAAAAAGAAATAAAAAGTAAAAAGAAAGAAAAGGAAACACAGGCCAATAACCCTGATGAGACACAAGCAAACAAACTCAAACAAATATTAGCAAACTAAATTCAACAAACTTTAGAAGAAATATATTTTATGATCAAATGGGATTTATTTACTCCCAGGATGCAATGATGGCTCAACATTGACAAATCAATATAATACACTATCTTAAAGACATGAAAAATAAAAATTATGTGACCATCTCAGTATATACACAGAAAGCATTTGACAAATTCTTCATCTAGCCGTGATTTAAAAACTGTCAACAAAATGAGTATTGAGGGAATGCACCTCAACATAATAATGACTATGTATGAAGCCCACCGTTAATATCATTCTCACTGGTAGAATATGTAAAGTTTTTTGAATATCAAAAACAAGACAACGATGCCCACACTTACTTACCACTTTTATTCAATATGGTACAGGAAGTCCTAGGCAGAA
>NC_045699.1:75901969-75948744 GCF_009834535.1 Camelus ferus | reverse complement strand
CCGTCACCAGGGAAAAACCTCCCGTTAACTCAGAAAACTCAAAATTTGCTGTTCATTTTAGCCTGTTAAGACATGAGGTCGGGGTAGCCTACTTTTTGTTCAAACAGCTTGAAGTGCTCCTCTTTTCCTGTTCAATCCCCAAAGGTCTTCCAGTGTCCTGATCTTCCTACTGGGGGACTCAGACAGGTAGGCTGACTTCTGTCCACTGAAAAATATGTACAACTGAAAAGCTGAGAATTATATTTTATTCAGGGGACATATGGAGTCTGTAAAGCTCTTAGATAGTTAACTCTTAGAGACTGTTCTGAAAGGTAAAGGAGGAGCCAGGATATATAGAGTTGTGCCATAAAACAAACAAAGAAAAATCAGGTAGTTGGAATATCAATGATTACTGTTAACAAATAAAATCAACCAATTCAAGTTAATGAATTTAGTGTTTCTCTCTAAATGGAAAAATACAAGACCATGGGCTCATTGAAATCATTCCTTTGATATGTATGTTCACTATCTAGAGACAGTGTCCTGCTTTTATTATCCTGAATTTCCTTAGAGTGCCAACCTGTGGGTGGCCACAGCATCTTTCATTTACTGATATGATAAGTGACTTTCTCTATCTACAATCCTTCCTCTTGATCACAAATTTGACCAATGAATGGAAGGCATTTCAGGACCAATTTTTGTCTGAAAGGGTGTATCATTCCTAGACCAGGTGAGGATTCTATTTTTAGGCCACTCAATGTGTTAATTTTTGGATCAGGCCCTGTTGATTATCTAAAATACTCTATGGCCTGTATCACTAGTCTATTATGATCCAGGAAATGTTTTCCCTTATTGCTTCTTCCCATACTTAGAGTTGCTCTACTATAACTGTAATATGTATAATATGTGCAAATTTTTTATGTACAATCAGCTGTCTCATTTACACATTAGGTAATGTGAGAGGCAACAATCTTGTAAAATAGACAGGATATCAGAAACACATTTATCCAAAATTTCTTTGTATTGTTGGAGCAAGCAGGTAGCCAAACATGAACAGAGAAAGAGGAACACAACCCAAATGACAGGAATAGGGGGGAAATGCTGGGGTTTGGTCTAAAGCAGGAAACCAAATGAAGGAGTCCTTGGGCAGACACAGAAAAGCAGAAACCACTGGACTGATAAGAAATCACATATTTTGGGAGTGATAAGTGTCTCAGAAGCAGGCAAAGAATTGTGGGAAAAGGCAGGATTCTCCAGGGTCCCAGTATAAATTTTTTGTTTATTATGCCCTCATTGCAGTAAAGTTAGTCTTGCAGATGAGAAGTACCCATCATGCACAGATGTTGTGACATATCTGATCCAGACTAAATAAGGCCAAAAATCTACCCACCCCTCAGGAAGTTGGAGCTGGGATGGAAATAGGGAATATGACCCCAAGTCCTTCCCTCCACAATGAATATTCCATTCATTCATTTTTATTTTACAACATATGTAACCAAGTTCCTAAAGAAACTCAGGGACACTTTTCACCTAAGCCTGTCTGCTCTTGCCTTGAGGGTGTAGTATCTATCCATTGATAAATCCTCACTTTACTTTCTTGACATCTGTGTCTCACCTCTGAATTCTTTCTGCCATGAGTAAGAATCTAATAACAAACATAGTACATATCTTCTTGAAGATCTTCATATGTATAAATGTATTGTAGTAAAATGATTGTCCATAAACAATAAATATTTAAAATGATAGATTACAGATCTGATTCTAATGCAATTGATAAGAAATTTGGGTATTTCCATGGCATACACCATTTTAAGATAACAGCTAGAATTATGACATAACATGAAAGCACATAACAGAAGTTTAGGAATCCAATATTAATTTTAGAATATTGCTATGGAATTTACCCACACAATGTAATCTAAAGAGATTTACCTTCAATTACTTGGCATTGTTTCTCAAGGAATTTAAACATGCCAATAAGACTAATTAGTTGGCATTTTCACTCTGTGATGGTACAGGATTTCTTTGAAGCATTCGAGATTTAGCTCGAAAATGAATAGAACTTCAGTTAGAATTTTCTGTTTGGGATGTTTGTCACCACTTGGTCAAATTGTATCACAGGCCATTGAGAAAAATACATAGGCATTTAACCAAAGTCACAAAATATTTAAAAACAAAGACAGGTCACACAAAGCTAGACAAACTCTCATAATCTTCTACCAAATAAGGTATTTCAAGAAAAATTATTTTTCTCTCTCCAAGGGAGAAAAACAAATCCAGTTTTGTATCAGCCAGTTTTTAAAGGCAAAATCCACTTGTCTAGCTAAATTTAATCTAATCCATTTCTGATGAAATTCAAGCCTTCTTTTCAGGGGGTTCCATTTTCATGAACCTTTCATAAGTTTCTGTATTTATGTTAATGTGCCCTTTATTTTTTCCATCCAGGAGCATCTATTTCTAGGGCACAGTTATTCTTTCCCCTTAACAAAATGTATTTTCATTCCTCATACCTTATTTTGCTGAAAACACACATCCTACTTTCCTGAAATGCTTCCTTTATTATCCTGAGTAGTTTTAATTACATATTAAAATTTTAGCACTTAGGAATCTTAATCACTAACAAAAAAAAAAAAAAGAAAAACAGCAAGAAATCGTGAACTGTTTGTTGCACCAGCTTTTACCAACTGGAATGTTCCATGACTTCTTACCATAACTATTTCCTCTTTGTGGTACAAGACGTGTAAAGTAAACACAATATCTTTAGTTTTTTCCCTTGTAAGGGTGCAAAACGCACAAAATTTAGACCAAATCAGCAATTATTTCAATATTTTATCTTATTTGAAATGACCTGGATATTCAATTAATTCCCATAATTCAGCTCTAGTTACCAAAAATCTAGACAAATTGTTTTAGATAGACATATCCAAAACATAATTATTCCTTAGAGAGTTCACATGAAAATTATTAACTCATTTATCTCTATTGTATTACTTATGATAACAATACGAGTGGATTTTTCTCCGAAGAACTGTGCAACAGACATAACACAAGTTTATTGACATTCAATAAAGCAAGCCAAATAGCAAATCATGTCTATAATTATTAACCAGTGATCTCAGGTTGGCTTTAATGTCAGATATAAATTTAATTTTGAATATTTCCTATTTTATGTGAACCTGAAAATCATTCTGAAATTTCTTTCATATTTAGAATTAATTTGAAATTGCTTACTTTCAAGTCATTTTAACCAAACTCTATTGTAAACTTAATATTGATAATAATTCTTGAAAGCAGAGACATCTCATAATGTGAGGCATATACACAGGCATAAACACAGTCAAACCACAGATCCCATAGCTTCACTTTAAAAGCTTATTTATGAATCAGATATTAAAATTTAAAGCTTACTAGTTTGTAAATAACAGTGAAATAAGTTAATTTTATTTATTATTTATTACTTTTTTATTTATCTATTTATTTTTTACTTAGTTGACTGAGGCTTTACTATTCATGGAAAAGATGTTTAACATTTACATTTGTCCTTAATAATCCCTTAGGGAGACTATTCATTAGATTTTGGGTGAGGGAGTTTTCTCTGCAGTTTGAGATTTAAAAAGACAACCCCCCTTTTTTTTATACTTGTTTTCAGGTTTTATTAGATTGAGTTAAATAAATTCAGTCCCTGGACACTGTGAACTCTATTTACATTTCTGATCTGTGAAGCTTTAAAGACAAAGACAGTTAATTTTAATTCTCCAAAGAACTGGTTTCCCACCTAAAAGATATTTAAAGATTGAACTGCCTAATTATACATTTATTTGCTTTTTTATATTAGTGAGGAGATTTCCAAGTAAACTGAAATTAAAGAGTTCTATGGTCTAGAATTTTAGAGTTCAATTTGTCATATCATCATAAGTTTGCACAAGGAGTTGAACAGTTTTTTGTGTTCTTTTGTTTGATTTCTGAGTGCCCATAGCAAAATTTTATTTTCACTTTTATCAGTCCCTGAGTACAGCCTCAGTTTACTTTATGGGCTCAGTAAACCTATTGATTTCCTCTACTATGTGTAATTAATATTCACTAAAGGGTAGATTTATATGCTGTGTTATATAATAAGCAGCAGGGAAGGAATGATCCAGTGAAACGGGTCTCTCCCAAAATATAAACAAGCAAAAGAGATGCTTATAGAAAGCCATCTTATGTAAAGCCCATTTAAATATACCAATGTTTTGAAGTTCAATTCTGTTAGCAATCTTGTATTAATTTTTGCATAGGGAGTGATTCAATTCTACATTCATGGCATATGTGATATATCATACATATTCCTTTTTATATTGTTATTTATTATAGGCTATTTCAACATACTGAATATAGTTCCTTGTGCTATGCAGTGGGGCCTTGCAGTTTATCTATTTATATACAGAATTTAATACCTGTAAATATCAAACTCCCTCAATTTATCCCTCCACTCCCTGAAAACAATAACCACATGTTGTTTTCTATGTTAGTCTATTTCTGTTCTGTAAGTTTGTTTATCACGCTCTCTCTCTTTTTTTTTTTTTTTTTGAGTGGTATATTTTCTTTTCCTTTTGTGGTAAGTTTTCTTTCTCTTTCTGGCTTAGTCTGGATGAAAATCTCCAGGTTCACCCATGTTGTTATATAGAACATCTTTATCTAATCACCTGTCAATAGACATTTTGGTTGCTTCATGTATTGGCTCTTGTAAATAGTGATACAATAGACATTGGGGTGCATGTGTCTGTTCAAATTAGAGTTTCCTTCAGATATACGACCAGGATTATTCCTTGATAATATCATAAATCTGTTTTCCGTTTTAAAGAACTCTCCATAGTGGTTTCCCTAATGGCTGCACCACGCTATATGTGTAGGTGGATGACATTTTCTCCACAATCTCTTCAGCATTTATCGTTTGTGGGCTCTTTAATGATGGCCATTCTGACTGCTGGGAGGTGATACTTCATTCTAGTTTTGATTTGCAATTCTCTAATAGTGACACTGAGCATTTTTAATGTGCCTTTGTTTGGTTAACTTTATTGGGGAAATGTTTGTGTAGGTCTCCTAAAATTTTCATCTTTGATTGGGTTTTTGTTATTTTGTTATTGGGTTGTATGAGCTGTTTGTATATTCTGGAAATTAAGCCCTGCTCACCACACCATTTGCAAATATTTTCTCCCTTTATTGGTAATCTTTTCAGATTGTTTATAGTTTCCTTTGCTATGCAAAGTTTATAAGCTTAATTTAATCCCATTTGTTAATTTTTACTTTAATTTGTATTGACTTGAAAGACTGACATTTGGGAACACTGTTTGCCTATACTTTCTTCTAGGAGGAGATTTTGTGTTTAAATATTTAAGTCATTTTGAGTTAATTATTTGTATGACATGAAGGAGTGTTCTGATTTCATCAGTTTGCGTGTGGTGGCCAAATTTCCCTGCATAAAGAGGCTGTCTTTCCTCCATTGTATATTCTTTCTCCCTTCACCAAAGATTGCGTTTATTCCAGAGCTAAATATATGATTTTTAAAGTTAACATTTTCCTTAAATCCACCCAAATTTTAAGTTTTAACTTTACTTTCTGTTAGGACACTATCAACAAGTCTTGGTCTTATGAGGAGTCTTAGATAATTTCCTTACGTTTTAACCCCCAATCATTTTATCTATTTTGTATCAAAAGCTCTGTGTTCTCAAGTGAGGGGTTGAGCTAAGGGACTCAGCCCAGTTGTCAAATATTCAATTTGATTCATGGGACAAATTATTGCTCCAAATAATTGTAAGTCATCTATGTTAGCATAATTTTCTCCCAAAATTTATATATGTGCGTATAAACTGCATGTATATATACATACTGGGTCGTTAGGTAAGAGATGAGTTGATGCTTTTGCTCTCTATATATACTTATTATAAACTGTGATAAAGGGACCAGACTTGTTTGGGGCCCTTTAATGTAAGTAGGTCCTCTGGCCCATACAAATATATGTAATGCTGTACAGATATTTTAATGTTTTAATTACATGAACATCCATTTCATTATCCCTGTCTTAATACCAGCTACTGATTTCTTAATGTTTTGGGGGAAGCCCCTGTAAAAATATCGAACTTGTCGGTGCTAACTAAAAACTGGGAATGTCCATCAGCCTGTATGACAATTGGATCATGTTGGCACTTTCCATCTAACTCTGTTTAGAGTGACTGAGGCAGCTGACCTCCAACATTCCCTGAACAGAGTTCAGGAAGGAGTTCAGGAATCAGGCACTCTGTGCTCTGGAAAAACTGGCTGAACAAGTCTTCAGATAGATAGATATTTTTGGGAGAAGGTTTTATGATCCAATTCTTATATCTCCTCATATCTAGAAAAGCACTAAAATCGTCATTGGTGACAACAGCTCCTCCTGACTAGCAGCAGGCCTCTGCATAAACATGTGCTTGACAGCACTTACCCCTCCCTTCTTAACTAAAGTCATATATGATATTGAGTTTCCTGCTGACACTTTGGAACAGTATCTCAGAGATTTCTGGGATCCTGTCTCCTGGAATATAGTCCCCATTTTGCCCCTAATAAAACTTACCCACAACTCTCACATTGTGTGATTTTACTTCAGTTGAGAGTTTTGATGACCACACAGAGGGAACCAGAGTGGACATCTTCTCACCTGAACTCTATGAGGAAGCAGAACCTCTGTACTAGCAGAGGGCCCTTGTGCCTATCCTCCTCCTTGGAGAGTCCAGATGAGTTTGTGTGAATCTCTCCTAGTTCGTGGATCTTCCATGTTGGTTGATGACCCTGAATTTTATTTGGCAGTGTATCCAAGCACCTGGCCCTCCAGTTGAGAGACACTGAGGGGAAATACTGAGTGGAAATGTGCCAGGTGGGGCCTGATTGAAAGATATTGGGAATATACCCACCCAGTTGAGGCCTGCAGGGTGGGGATGGTTGAAATATACCAAGGAAATACACACCTGATGGAGGCATCCTAGGTGGATCTGGTTGAAATATACCAGGGAGATACATACCCAGTGGAGAGCTTTTGAATGGGTACTTTCTAAGTGATACCAGAGCAATAACCATGGGGCCTAATTGGAAGATACTATGGAAATACTCACTTGCTGGAGACTTACAAGGTGGGGCCTGGTTGCAGGATACCAATGTCAATACTGAGGGGTTAGGGAAGAGAATATGTTGATGCTTTTCATCAATTTGGCTGTCTCAGTAGAATTTGTCGGCATAAATGTAAAATTTTATCGTGACAAATTCACATTAAATGAGAAAGAGAGTATTTCCGAGAAGTAGGGGACATCAGAAAACACATCTCCTACTAACACCTTAGCCCAATTCCCTTGTGGGAGATCATACTTGACAGTACCTACTTACTTGATCAAAGTATACTGAAGGAGATTTCAATCTAAAACAGCCCAGTTTGGGTTCCTTTTGATATTCCAAGATTGTTTTTTTTACATGCAGTTAGAAAAGGATAGCTGTAAATAAAACAGACTGAATGGAATGCTTACTTGATTGGTATTTAGTAGTTCCTAAAAGAGGAAATGATAAAATAACTTCTTTGCAGAAAACCAACAGTAAATTGCTTGAAAGTATATCAGAACTAAAAAAGAAGCCACTGGCACTGACATTATCTCTCCTGCTCCTCCCAAGTATCCTCTTCTGTCTGACTTGCCTGGCCCAGACTCTATCTCTTTCTCTCTCTGTCCCTTTCTCTCTCTGTCCCTTCCAACTCGTGCTGTTCCCTCTGCTATGGTAAGGGATGATTTAAAAAATCAGAGGTGATCATAGCTGTCTTCAAGAAGAAACCTACTACAGGAGAGGTGAAATGTCCTCAGAGTTTATGTACACACCCTGGACCCAAGCAGAACATAGAGACTTGGCTAAGTAATTTCCCACTCCAAGTCAGGGCCCTTTGGGATTTGCTAAGGAAAATTTGAATTAACTATCCAAATCCATGAGCTTGAGTTTTAAGATCTATATAAGTTAGTTTCCAGAAGCAAACCAAGGGAATGAACAGAGAAAGCAGGTCATAAATGACCTTTAATGGACTTTGAATTTCATAGTGTACGAGCTCATACTGAATACCAGGAATTAGCTCAGAAGTTATTCAAATTGACCCCAGACATTTTCCAAAAATATCTGTAGACAAGAAAATTATTCAGCAGTGCAAAGACCAAATGGACAAACTCTGAAATATTATAAAAGGTAAGTAAAAAAACATTTAAAGCATTTCCTGGCTGGACACTTGAATCATTCTCTAATCACCTAAATGATACTTTAATTTACTGTGTTATTTTAGAAGACTTAGATGAGAAATTGACCACTCTAGTCAAAAGACATAATCTAGGTTGGTCCACATTACCTACAAACCCCCATGTTACACTCATGGAACATCTATTACAACTATTAAAAAAAGAAAGGAGATACCACCAAAAGTCATAAACCTCCAGTTGTGCCGATTAAGTAATCAATGCCAGATGAAGTTTAACTGACCCCTATTCTATCCACAACCAAATAGAGAAAACCAATATTTACTTTGACTGTAGAAAGTCAAGGCATCAGAAAAATATATTGTTAGTTAAGTAGGAGAAGCCTAGAAGGAAAACTGGATTTTAGACCAGAATTATGAGTTAAACAGGAATAGGGTGGCTCCAGAGTAACATTGGGAGTCTTTCCCATTACCCTTTCTAACCAAATAGAAGAAGTAGAAATGATTATATAAGGAGAGACAATTAAAGCACTGATAGATACAGGAACCAACTTTTCAGATTTAAACCCTACCAAATTTAAAAGCTCTGTCCCTTGGAGTAATATCTCAGTACAGGTTGTATGGGTTTGTACTGCACTTATAAAGTGCAGTACATTCAGAGTTACATTTAGAGTTCTACTTAGGAGAATATAAAGGAAGTTTGTTGTTGTTGTTGTTGTTGTTTTTGTTGTTGTTGTTGCTGCTGCTGTTGTTTCTTTTTCTTGTTGTAAATGCTCCTGTTCACCTGATAGGTAGAGAACTATTGGAAATTTATGAAGTCCACATTTTCTTTAATCTTAAGGGAGAAAAGTTTCTAGTTCTGAAGGATTAATCAGATTGACTTCCTTATATAATATTTGTGACTCATGATGATGATGACACTGAACAGGATAAATTGCTAGGCTTAGTACCTAAAGAATTATGGGCACTTGATTTTCCCAACATTGGAAGAATACGTTCTGCATCACCCATTAAGTATTACTTGTCACACTTTAGTGCCATACACCCATATTTTACTATCCATATTCCTAAAAACCGTGACTTCATTTCGGTGGTAGAACTCTGTAGCATCATTTATTATTATTAATAATTATTATTTATAATTATAATTATTATTATTACTAGTATTACTATTATTCTTGTTATTATCATCATCATCATTATTATCATTATCATCATCATTATTATTATTATTAATTAATATTCTTTACATCCAGTTGATTAATAATATTTTACCTTTACTTGGAATAAGAGTTAAGTTATGTGGAATAAAATGTCTCAGGGCTATGCTGAAAGTCCCACTTACTTCTCCGACACACTAAGCAGGTCTAGAAAAGGTTTAGAATTCTGTCCCTGAGGGAAAACATCCTTCCAGGAGAACTTGCTTTTCTCTCCCTGTGGCTTAAGATCAGTCTCTCAGGAACATTTATATTACGTAGATCACATCTAATACCTGCAATTTTATGATAAAAAAAGTTGTGGGGAATGAAGTGCTTTTAATTTAGCTTGCTCCAAATGTTAAAGCTAGTGAGTTTTATATTGTAATACCTGATTCATGACCAGATTTAGAGAATAAAATTATGAGTTCTTCCATAGTGTCTGTGAATATGTCTATGTGTGTATTTCATATGTCTTTATCTCTGGAATGGTATTATCAAAATTAATTGGTAAATATGCTTTAATTATATAGCCAAAAGGAAATTAAGTGCTTATATAAATTCTAAGAAATATTAAAAGAAACTCACCAGAATTAATTGTAGGCTCACAGAAACTGGAAAATATTCAGCATTAAATTAATACTTGATATTAATGTTTGCTGATTTAATTAATAGAAACATGTCTTTATGGTTATCAACACTAAGTATAAAACTAATGTTTTCTAATAGATGTCAAAGAAAATCTTCTTATAACTGTTGCAAAATTGTCAGCATGGAGAATGATTTGGTATATTGTAATTTTTCTAATTAAATTTAATGTAAATGAGATAAGAGCTTTTGGATGAATTCTTTAGGTGTAATATAATTTAGAAAAGTCTACTTAAGGTAATTTCTCCAGATATTTGATAACTTAAAATTTTAGAGTTTTGCTAGATTAAGTTAAATAATGGATGTTTATTGCATAGCTAGATTATGCGAAAATATAATATGATAACAAAATATTAAATACTAAATATTGCTTTCCTTTTTCAGAGAAATTAAAGCTATCTAGGACTATTAATAAATAGCTTTGGGGCAAAAATCATATATATTCTATAAGATTACACTGGCTTTTCTTAGAAATTATTATTATTTGTTTGCAAATCTTCAGAATACTAACCCCCCCAAAAAAAACAATTTATGATTGCTTTCTTCTTAGTTTTAATTAGAAATTGAGATTTTCAAGAATTGAGGACTCTAAAACATTTAATTACAACTACTGGGAAAACTAAAAGATAAATATTAGTACACGGTAGGAAAATAGGATGTGTGATTCAGTAAGGAGAGATTTAGGAATGCAACTGCATTTTCTTAACGGAAAATGAAAGTAGGTTTGCCCTATAACTGGCTGTTTCTGGATTAAATATATATTTAAAGGGAAAACTAATATGGACACAAAAATTGATGAAAGATTTCTGGAAAAGGAATCCTAAGGAAAGAATTTTGTACATGATCAGGTTTGGTTAAGTTTAGATTTAATTTAAATAGGACAATGGATCTGGTTGTCATATGTAAGCTGATGCAAAATTTGAATTTAATTTTTCTCTCTCATTAGAGGACACTTTAAAAAAATATTAACCTGTTTTTGATAACAGAAAATAAAGTTTCTTTTAGCTTAAATTGTGAATCTGTTGTAACTTTCCATATTTGCCTTTGAAATGTTTTACTATGACTTTGGCTAAGGGAATAAATACTGCTTCAAAGAGACCTATTATCATATCTGACAATGTGTTTTTAATACCTATTTGATATTGTTTGAAAAACTTCCTGAATAAAATTTTAATTGGATTTCTTTTTCTGGCTAACTTTGGGAAACTTCAATGGTCCTGAAACTTCCCTCAAAGTAATATTAAACTAATAGGGTTCATTTGGAATGTTAAATATCATGAGAATTAGTGTCAAATAAATAATCTTCTTATATATTAGGAAAATATTATTAATATAGATATACTAGAAATTAAATGGAACTTAAAAAATCTGATAGATCCTGGAAGACTGCTATCAATCATAATTTTTGCTATTATCTCAAAATGTTGTATGTCACAGCAGTACCTGCTACTTTTCACTTGCATTGTAGTAAGGTTTCAAACTGTGCCTTATGTTTATTTTACCATTCTAGAGATAGTTATGGTTTTCTCTGATGCTTTGTAAAATAATTCCATTTCAAGGAGGTTTATAGGAAAGGTTTCTTTGATAAATTCAGATTTCTGAAAAATTTTAGACCATAATGTTGCACTGCATAAGAATTTAAAGAATACTAATGGAATAATCTATGACTTCGTAAAACGGTTTAGTTACATGGGACTGAGTGTTTTGGTGAATAATGGATATAAATTTTATGGTTCCTGTCTGAAATATTACTGGCTTTTAATCTGTATTTTCCAGATATAAAGAAACCCTCCTCTTTAAGCTAATTATGACTCACAGTCATCTGGTAAATTTTAACTATGAAAGCAGAAATGGATCAGATATCTTTTCTCTCTGTCTTATCCCTCCAGAGATATAAAAATCTTAGGCTCCTAGTGGCTGTAAAAGATAAATTAGGAAAACTACCTCCTAACAGGCATAGGAAACTCAAGGTGTCTGGGGGACTTGGAAAAGAAAAGAATTCACCTAATCTATAAGGCAAAACTGGTGACAAGGCCTTCATCTGGCTTTCCTAGCCTTTGGAGGCCTTATTAAAAATTAAGCTTGAGACTCCTTACAAAATGATGCAGCATAGCCAGTTAAAAAACAAACAAAACAAACAAACAAAACAAAAAACAAAACCTTTATAATCAAATAATCAGACGTAATAGGCAGACAAATTAATCTTTAATTGGCTATATTTGGTTAAAAAAGGAGGGTAAGTTTAGAGAAAAAGACTATGACTCAGTGAATATTAAATTCTAGTTTTGTTAATGGAGGTCTGTATTTTTGGCCTAAGACTCATTCTCAGGTAGTTCTTTGTGGTTTTATTATATTATTGTAGATTTAATTGTATTATTAAAAGGATGCTGTAAGTTATTTCTGAAGTTTACGTCAGAAATCTAACTTTGAATGAAGATCCAATGCCCCATGACCTGCAAACAGGAGAATATGCATACTGAAAAAGCCACAAGTTAGACTATCTGCAACCAAGATGGAAGGGCGTTTGTCAGGTATTCTTAAATAGCTCATGCACAATGGACTGAAGGGAATTGGCTCTTGAAAAAATACTCCAAATTACAAAGGGCCTTTGTACTGGGCTGACCATGTAGAGAGGACTACTGACCTTAAAATCACTTTAAAACTGTGGTCAAACTTAAGGAGAAACTATCAGACCAGCATGAAAGGAAGATGACATCTGAGAAAAACAGGTAACCCAAGACATCAGACCAGGGTTATATACTTCCAAATAGCTCCCATATTCACTTATTTACTGAATGTATCTCACAAACTTATGTAGAGTTAAAGTTAATCCAGTGGTTAGGTTTACATTCAATTACCTATATCCAGTACTTCTGGGTTACCTTGGTGGGTATCCCACTTCAAGACCCTAACAGGATAGCCCTTAGAAAATGTATTCTAGAAAAAAGAAATTATAATACTCTTTAGGGCATAAGTGATATTACTAGGTGTGTTCACTTCACCTGGCCAATTAAAAAACTCACTCTGAGACTGGCCATAAATATGAACATTCATATAAAGATCACTCAAACCCATTCAAGGCATCAAGCAAATTTCAGCCAAAGAATATAACCTTCCTCAAATATGGAAAGAACTTATATGGTTAACAGCACACTATGGTCAACACGGCAGAGTGATAGGACCATAAGCTCACCTCAACATGGGACACAACAAAACTACAACTGATCGCTGAACAACCATTGGAAAAAAACTGTTAATGAAAAAGATCTTCAATTGGGAACATAAATAGGGAACAACATGATGTTGGTAGGTGGGCCATGCTCATTATATATCAGGCCATACAACCCCCAGATGGGTGACACACAGGTGGAAGAATGAGTTGATTACAGAGGCCCACCCAGAGGAGTGAGAGTTCTAAATGCAATGTCAGGTTCCCCAGTCTGAGATTCTGGCTTTGGAAGGAAGAGGAGACCCAAGAAGACCTGGTTTTGGAAGCCAGCAGGAATTAGCCCCAGAAGATCCATGGGACTGGAGGAAACAGAGACTTAGTCTCTTGGGAACCATACAGAGAAACTTGTATGTGGTGGGCCCAAGGGCAGAGACAATGATTTCATAGGAACCTGGGCCAGGCCTGCCTGCTGGTTTTGGAAGATGGTTTAGGGATGAAGGGGATGATGTGGTTCAATCAGGGAATATGAAACCTGGTGGCACACATTCCAGGAGAGTTCATCTACATGAGTATTCCTGAAGGCTGACATCTCAATTGGATCATTAACACCAAGACCTAGGACCAGCCAACAGCCTGTTGGGAAGCCTCAGGTCAAACAACATACAGGATTGACCCATCAGGAGAATTCCTGAGCCACAAATGACTCGATACAACCCTACCCACCAGAAGTGCTGTATCAAGTTTTACCTAGCAGCAGTCAGGCACCAGCTCCTCCTGCCAAGAAACATGCCTAAGCCCCTAGTCCAGCCTCATCCATCAGAGGTAGGTACCAAAAATAAGAAAAAAACAATCCCAAAGTCTGTAGAAGGAATCCACAAAGACAGGTTAGACACTACAATGGGACCAGTTGGGCCCTGGGACTTGAGTGACAAGAGTGGAGTGTTATGCTGGGATGCATAGAATATCTCTCACAGAGGACTACCTCTCCAAGGTTGAGAAACATACCTAACCTAACTAAAAACATGCATATGAAGACAGACAATATGAGGTGGCCGAGGAATATCTCCTAAACCAAGTCAAAATCTCACAAGAAATAAGCATTAAAGAGATAGGCAATTTATCTGAGAAATCATTCAAGGTAACGGTGGCAAAGATGTTCAGGGAACTCAAGAAGAGTATAGAAGCACAGAGCAGAACTTTTAGCAAGGTGTTGAAAATATAAAGCATGCCCAACAGAGCTGAAGAAAAAAATCACTGAAATCAATAATTAAGTGCAGAGAGGTCCACACATGATCCACCCAAAGAGGAATACATCAAGGCACACAGTCACCGAATTGACAAAAAAAAAAAAAAAGATAAGGAGAAAATATTAGAGTTAATAAACTTAAAGTGAAGAAAGGGAAAAACTTATAACCAAGAATACTCTGTCCAGCAAGGCTCTCATTCAGACTTGACGGAGAAATCAAAAGGTTCACAGATAAACAAATGCTAAAATATTTCAGCATCACCAAATCAGCTTTACAACAGATGTTAAAGGAATTTCTCTAACCCTCAATTTATAATAAAAGAGAACAAAAAGAAGAAAGGGGGGCAGGGGAAAAGGCATAGAAGAGTTGCTTTGGCAGTTCAAAGTCTTTTATGGTTCTATAAAGTTTTGGTATTCTTTGTTCTATTTCTGTGAAGAATGTCATGAGAAATTTGACAAAGAATGCATTGGATCTGTGGATTGATTTGGGTAGTTCAACCATTTTGATAACATTTATTCTTCCAATCTAAGAACACACGGTATATTTATATTTCTTTGTATCATCTACAGTTCCTAACATCAATGTTTTACGGTTTTCACAGCATAGGGAACTTCTTTGGTTAAGCTTATTTCTAGGACTTTTTTTCTTTTTGATGTAATGGTAATGCTTATGACAGTTATAATATTATGGTCTTTGAACTGAAAAAATATAAAGTGAATGAAGGGCCAAAAGTGGCAAAATATCCTTGTTTCTTATGGATGAGTTGTATTCCATTACATAAATATGATGCATCTTCTTTTACCATTCGTCAACTGATGTGCACTTGGGGGCTTCCATATCATGGCAATTATAAATAATGTTGCTCTTAATAGCAGGGTTCATGTATATTTTGAAGTTAATTCCTATTTTGAGAATGGCTTTATTCCTTGATAACTGTGTAAGTTTAAAAAGCTGAAGATCTACATGTTTTTAGGAATAGTGAACAGTACATATAAGTAAAATTTAAAAAAATATGTTTGCAGCATATTGTGTATACATACTTATATGCAATATATTGTGTATGTGCAGTCAAATTGTATCAATTCTTCCAAGTAGAACTGAAATTTAAAAACAAATAGAAAACACCAGGTTATGCTCATTTAAGTTTAAATTTGTTTATGTTGGGAAAATTAAACTATATGAAGGATAACCAACCTAATGACATTAGGAAATTTGTCTGGGTTTCCTTTAAACAATGCCTGTATAACACTTTCCTTAAAGATAAGGATGGTTACAGAACAGATAAAATCAGATAAACTGGGGATCCACTGAGCCACACCTATCTGAAGCTCTTGGATTCAATTCTTATATTCTTAAAAATACTGCTAACTTAATGGTTTGTATTTTACATGTTTTACAAAATCTTTAATTTTTTACATTACCAAAAGTATGAATGGCTTTCTGATAAAATAATGACTACACAACTTGAAACAGTAGACATGACACACATTTCTGTATGAGACCAGTGATTGCAATAGTTCAGTTCTAGATATGGGAAGAAACTCCAAGAGGGAATATGTCCCTGGACCATAACAGACTAATTGGTTAGGTGATCCAAAGACTTTTCGCTACTGTCAATAAGTCCTTGTCCCATAATATCACACTGAGTAGCCTATTAATAAAATCCTCACCTGATCTAGGAATAAGCATTCTTAGCACCTTGGGATAAACTGGTCATGAAATGCCTCCCAAAATATTGTCAAAATTATAACAGTGAAGGGGCACTGCTAACTAAAAATTCGCACTTGCCAACTGCCTCTACAAGGATTGGATCATGATGGCACCTGGCATCTAACGCTGCTTGGATTTTATCAAGAAGCATTGCAGCTGCTGTTCTCTAACCCTCCCTGAAAGGAGCTCAGTATGGAGATTAGGAATGAGGCAGTATGTGCTCTGGGGTAACTGGCCTGACAGCTCTTCAGATAGATAAATATTTTCAGGTTTTATGACCCCCATTCTTGCATCTCCTTATACCTAGGAAAGCACCAAAATCATTAGAGTTCACACCTGCTCCACAGGAGTAACAACTGACCTCTGCCTAAACATGGGCTTGAGAGCACATACATCCCATTCACTGAAAATTTATGGAATACTGAGATTCCCGCCTGCCTATTTTGAACAGTTTCTCAGAGCTTTCTGGAATGCTATCTCCCAGGCTATAGTCCTAATTTTGATCCAAATAAAACAACCCACATCTCTCATATTGTGTGATTTTATTTCAGACAAGTTTGCAAAATGTGTCTCTAAGATTTCCCCTTCATTTTTTCTCTTATTTTTCTGTTTATCTTATTAACAGTAATTGTTCTAATGTGTATAGTAGTATCAGTAAGATCAATTGACATGATAGGGAGACTAAAAAGAAGTCTTCTGAAACTTTTTTTTTTTTGGTTTAAATTAAAGGAGTTCTTTGTTAAATATTTGTTTTATTGATTATGAAAGAATTTATTTATATTATATCTGTACCTAATATATGATTTTAAATAGACTTTATTCTTTTAGAGCAGCTTCAGTTTCACAATAGAATTGAGCAAAAAATAGAGTTTGCCCATAGCCCTCCCCACCCGCATATATATCCTCCCTTACCCAAAGCATCCATCATCAGTGTGGCATATTTGGTACAATTGATGAAACAAAGTGGGCACATTATTGTCACCCAAAGTCCATAGTTTGCATTAGGGTTCACTCTTTCTGTTGTATATTCTATGAGTTTTGACAAATTCATGTCAAATGACACGGAGCCACAAATTTAGTATCATACAGAATGATTTCAATGTCCTAAAAGTCCCCTGTGCTTCATCAATTCACTCTTCCCTTCTTCCTTCTGCTCAAGCCCCTGGAAAACATGATCTTTTACTGTTTCTGTAGCTGTGCCTTTGACAGAATGCCATTTGGTTGGAATCATACACTTTGTATTCTTTCACACTGACTTCTTTTATTTAGTAGTATGTCTTTTAAGTTTAGCCCATGTTTTTCATGGCTTAATTTGTGTTTGTTTGTTTTTACTACACATATATATTAATTTAAACTTAAATACTATTCTTTATTTCTAATAACATTGAAAGCTTTTGCTTTTTTAACTTACATAGCTATCAAAGGAATAAAGCCAACTACAAAATAAGAATTAATTTGAAAAGATACATACCTCCTACTATTAACAGCAACATTATTTATAATTTCCAATATATGGGAGAATCTTAATTGCACATCCATAGTTGAATAGATAATGAAGATGCAGTATATATATTTTATTTTTTCCACTTCAAAAACCAGAAGATTCTAAGTGACAAAGATATTTCCATTACACTAATAACAACAAAATACCTAGGAATAAACTTAACCAAGGAGGTTACCTACACTCTGGAAACCAAAATGACACAAAGAAGTGGAATGGTATCTTGTACTATTGGATTGGAAGAATCAACACTATCATAATGACCACACTACCCAAAGTGATCCACGGTTCCAATGCAACTCCCATCAACATACTCAGGATATTCCTCACAGACTAGTACAAACTTTATAAGGAATCACAAAAGACCCCAAACAGCCAAAGCAATCATTTATAGATCTCTTTTTTCTCTCTTGATTCTTTTTGCTCTCTTTTCTCATGGTTTGATGACTAGAGAAGCTTCTTTAACATTTGTTGTAAAGCTGGTTTGGTGGCACTGAAATCTTTTAGTTTTGTTTATCTGTGAAGCTTTTGATTTCTACATCAAGCCTGAATAAGAGCTTTGATGCCTAGAGTATTCTTAACTGTAAATTACCCCCATTCATCACTTAAAATATACCATGCCTCTCCTTTCAGATAAAGAATTCCCTTGCATATATCTGTTGCTTTCTCTTACTGATTTTAATATATTCTCTTTGTTTATTTATTTACTTATTTCCATATTTACTTACTTATTTTGGTCAAGTTGTTGACTATGGGCCTTTTGTGTTCCTCTTTGAATGAATTCTGTGTGGTACTCACTGCACTTCCTGGACTTAGGTGAATGATTCCTTTCCAGAATTGGGGAAGTTTTCACTTATTTAATTTCTGACAATTTTGTCAGATCTTTTCTCTCTCTCTTCTGTTTCTGGGGCCCCTGTTATGTGACTATTAGTGTACTATCTGTTGTCCCAGAATTCTCTTAAACTATCTTCATTTCTTTCCATTCTGTTTTCTCTTTTCTGTTCTGAAGTAGTGATTACCACCAGTCTGTCTTCTAGCTCACTGATCTATTCTTCTGCCTCGTTTAGTCTATTCTTGGTTCCTTCTAGTGTATTGATCCTTTCAGTGATTTTATTCTTCAACTCTGAGTATCCTTTATATTTTCCAACATTTTACTGTAAACTTCATTCTGCATGTATACTCCTCTTGAGTTCTTTAAACATCTTGCTCATCATTATCTTAAACACTCTCTCAGATAAGTTTCCCATCTCCTCATCACATATTTCTTCTGGGACTTAATCTTGTGCCTTGTCCTTGGAGATTTTCCTTGTCATCTCGTATTATCTATCATCCTATGTGTCTGTGGATTCCTTCCACAGGCTTTGGAATTATTATTTTCTTACTTCTAGTATCTGCCCCTGTGGATGAGGCTGGAATAGAGGCTCATTTAGGTTTCCGGGCAGAAGGAGCCAATACCTGCCCACTGCTGTGTGAATCTTGGTCTTGTACCTCTTTTGGGTAGGGCTGTGTCTAGAGGCCTTTGTGGCTTAGGAAGTCTGCTGATGGAGGTGGCAGTATTCCCACTTAGTATGTAATTTGATCTGAGCCTTCCCCTTAGGCTATTGGGAGGGTCTAGGTCTTGGTGCTAATGACCCAGTTAAGATTTCAGCCTCCAGGAAAGCTCATGTAGATTAACACTCCTGGAATATCCACCACCAGCATTTAAGTCCACTGAGTGAGTTGCAGCCACCGCCTAGATCCCCAGGAGACCCTCCAAATCCAACAGGCAAATATGACCCTGGTTCCTATGGAATCAATGACTCTGCACTTGGCCCAAGTGCATGTGAATTTCTATGTACACTTTCCAAATGAATAGAGTCTCTGTTTCCCCCAGTCCCATGGAGCTCCCAGAGCCAGGACACCATTGCCTTTAAAACCAGATGTCCTGGGGCCTCCTCCTCTTCCCAATGCCAGAAACTGAGATGGTGAGCCTGACACGGGTCTTAGAGCTCTCACCCCTGTGGGAAGGCCTCTAAAACTTAACAAATCTACAGCTTGTGGGTCACATACCTGAAGGTTATGGGGACCAATTATATCATGAGCATGCCCCTTATACCATCCTGCTGTGGTTCCCTGTTTCCAGTTGCAGAAGTTCCTTTATACCAGATTCCAGTCTTTTTCTGATGTTTGTTTAGCTTTCAGTTTCAGTTTTGTTTTAGTCTAAAGGAGTTCTTAAGGTATTCTGTATATATATGAGAGAGAGGGAGAGGGAGGGAGGGGGGAGAGACGGAGAATGTTTCCACATTCTAATTAGTTTCCCCACCACACTGGCACCAATAAAATGGCTGTTTTTAATGAGAGCATTCTTAAAATGTACCAATTTAGAAAACTTCCAATTTAAATGATCTATCACCTGGTCATTAATGAGACATATCTTAATTGTGACTTAAACTAATAAGACACAAGTGGCATCCCCACAAGGGATGTGAAGGACATAATCTAAAAATGATCCAGAAGGTTTACTCCCAAAGATTAGGAAATAAATGCCTTCATTGTACAGACTGTTTGAAGGAAGCTTTAGATGGCAAAACGCCTCTGAGAATTGGCAAAGTCTCACAAAAGACTGCTCAGAATCTCAGCCCATTTGATTGTCTGTCAAATGTACACCACATATGTACCTACCAGATGGCAGAGACCAAGATCTCAACACACACACACACACACACACACACACACACGTGCGCACACACACACACACACACACACAAACATACACACATAACCTCAAAGAAGCCCAGGTATAACATTTACATCTCAAAGACACTGGAGGAGTAATGCAAATTTCCCCTAGAAGAGTTTTTGTTTCTTTTAGGTCAGATTTCTGGAAGTATATTTTATCAAATCAGCTTTATCTAATTTAACTTCATAAATAATTTAAAAAGCCATTAGTCATTCATCAGGGAGATATTTTCTTTAATTTCCAGTTAAATAGTTCCTTGTAAATGAAATTTTTGTATGTACATAAACCTGGCTGAAGTATTAGTTGGAGGCTGGCAAGCCTATCATTCTATTAGAGCAGGCAGATAGCTAGATATGAGCAGAGAATAGCGGACAGAGATCAAATGTCAGGAATTGGGCAGAAAGGAGGGGCACAAGCCAAATGCAGGAAACCATACCTCATGTTAGCACCAGGGTTCCCTGGGCAGAGAAAAAAGGAAGGAACCTTTGGGCTCATAAGTTGTCACACTGTTGGGGTGATGAGTGGCCAGGAGGACAACAAAGACAGGTGAGAAAAGGCAGGAATTTCTAGGGTCTGACTGTATCTTTTGTTCATTATGCCCTCATTTCAATAGAATTAGCCATGCAGATTAGAAGTACCCATCATGCACTTATGTCATGACACTTCTGATCCAGACTAAATAAGAACAAAAGTCCCTCCTCCGTTTGAGAAGATGGATTTGAGATGATAATCAGGGAATATGATCCCAAACCTTTTCCTCCCCAATGAATATTACATCCATTCATTCTTACACCCTACGTAACTAACTTGCCAAAGAAACACAGGGCAGCTGCTCACCTGAGCCTGCCTGCTCTCCTCTTGAAAGCTTACTATCCATCCTTTAACAAATTCTCACTTTACTTTTTTAACCACTATGTCTTTTCTCTGAATTCTTCCTGGAATAGGACAAGAACCTTGAACACAGGTTGCATCCACTGGGAACAATTCATCTTCCTTTTGTTTTGAAAGACTTTGTCCCCATTCTAAGGTTGGTTTGTGGATATAAAATCGCTAGTGATCCTTGAGGTTGGGCATGTTAATGTGCTGTGTTTCAGCTTATCTTCTCTAAGCTTTACCCTTAGCATCATTTCAGCTCTCTTGCATGTCTATGTTTCTCCTTTCTGTATCCTAAGACCAATTTGAGTGATCCAATCACAGATAGACAGTTATTATGTATGCCCCAGGCAGAGACTTTTTTAAATGAAAATAGGTTTCCCTACAGGGATGGCTGTGCAGTAGGGGGACTTGCCTCTACCACTCCTGCATGTTTCTCAGTTGTCTGAGGAGGATATTGCCCACCTGGAGGAGATGTCCCCTCTTTAAAGCTGAAAGCTCTCATGAAATATCTTCACTTTTATTCTGACAAACTCTATTAAAGTTGCCCATTCAAGGGAAAATGTCATACCAGTAGTCTAACTTATTATCCAATATCTCTCAAATGAGCAAACCCTTCCCTGTACTTCAATTAAGGATAAACCACTCAGGGTCTAAAATGAACAAAATCTCCCCAGTGCCTTTCAACTAAGGATAACACAGGCATCTCTTCAGGAAACTATGTTTGAAGAATATCCTACTCTTCCAGGGAGGAGTTTAACACCATCACACAAAACTTAGAATCACCAGCTAGTAACAGACACTCTGGAAACCAGGAGAGACTCACTCAAATTTCCTGGACCAATGAGAAAGTGGAAAAGAGCATCTGCTGTCACTAAACTACAGATCATAGTATAGTTCAGGAAAAGGAAAAAAGTCCGCACTGGGTCCATTTGCTGGTTGCCAAAACTATTAACTGGAAGAAGAAGAAAAAAAGCACAACCTAAAAGTTGAGAATATATTTTATTAAGGGGACATAATGAGGACTTAAGCCTAGGGGGACAGTCCATCTGAGGGCTATCTGAGAGGCTAACACCAAAGATTAAGTCTTCAATATGTTCCTCAAATTAAATATATTTCTCAATGTTTAGGTTGTGCTTCCTTTTTCTCAGTCAACATCCTTCTACAGCATGGGATCTCAGAAGCCAAACGTCAATTCCCCTGGAATGGGTTCACCTAGTTACTGGCACCAAAGCTTTTCCAGGCTACTAGGCACTGGAGAGACGATGATGATAAGACTAGAGTACAGCAAAGAGCAATGTCCCATTAAATTGATGTCAAGCTGTTCCAAATATTGAGGTCAAACTGCTTGCAGCTTCAACAATCAATTTGGTAATTGATTGTACATTCACAAGGCAGACTCCCTATTAATCAGAAAAAGTCATTCACCTTCTTGTATCCAGTTCAGGGATTGTGGCTTATAAGACCACAAGTTGATGGCAGCCCATTCAGGTGACACGTTGACCAGAAGTCAATTTGTCACAGCCTGAGACATTGGAGAGACAATGGTGTGGGCCACCACACAGAGAGGAGACTCCCAGGACAAGGAGAGTCAGAGGGAGCTTACGTGTCCTAGTGATGTTGGCAGAACCACATGGAGAGCCTAAGTCACAGAGCTCCCAAGGAAAGGAGCAGTTTATCACTTTTCATTGCCCTAAGGATTGTCTTATGTCAGCCTGTGGCTAGCAGGGTTTGAGTGCATTCTGTCATGAGGTATGCATATTAAATTGACTGTTCATTGCTTTAAAAAAAATTCCTAATTGGCTGTATTTAAAACAACAGAATATAATCATTTGAATTTGATACCAGTAGCCTTTTGTACTAACTGGCTCCCCATGTTATGAAGAATTCAACATAGGAACAACATACTGGGGCCAACTTTATACCATTTATATAACAATATACTGCTCTTCAATCTGAACACAGGTTTGCAGACAGATACTTGTGTGCAGATGTTCATAGAAGAAATACTCACAAGAAAAAGAATGAAAGAACCCAAATGTGAACTGACTGATGAGTAACTGTGGAACATGTGACAGAAGCACAGAATGCAGTATTCTTCAGTCATTAAGGAAAGAAGTTCTAATACATGCTACAACGTGTATAAATCTCAAAAACATTGTGCTAAGTGAAGGAAGCCAGAAACAGGTCACATATTGAATGATTCGATGTATATAAAATATCTAGATAGGTGAATTCATTGAGACAAAAAGTAAATGAGTGTTGTCAGAGCCTGTGGAAAAGGAGAGATAGGGAGTGACAGCTTATGGGTATCAAGTTGCATTTGGGGTGACAAACATGTTTGAGACCATTAGAAAGAGACGAAGAAGTGTACATAGTAAAATGGTGACTTTTTTTGGATAGCTTTCACCTCATTAGGAAAAAATAAAGAAAGAATGAGTAGTTATGTTAACTTCAGATGAATAAGCTCAGAAGGAAAAGTATGCTCAAGGTACAAGATGACTCAGATTGACATAAGAACTGTAAATTCTGATATACTTAATACAAAGCTTCAAAATAGGCAAAGTAAAAAATGACCAATTAAATAGAAGAATTATATAAGTGCCCATAGACGGAGGTTTTAGTACTGCCATCCCAACAAAATGTAGACGATGAAAAATGAAAGATATATAATTTACAAACACCATTATCAACTGTCTTAGCAGAATTGGAATTTGTAAACAATAAATCCAAAACCAAATTCCATGTGTTCATTTCAAGATTTTGAAAATTCAGTAAATATCAACAGACTGAAATCTTGGAGTATACTTCTGACTATAATACAATCATATTTGTAGTCAATAACAAAGTAATTTTGTACTAAACATTGGAAATTAAGAACATTATTTTGAATAGCCCACCAGCCAGAAATCACAAGGAAATATAGAAAATATTACTAACTGAATCACAATGCTAATACACATCAAATGTGTGGGATTTAGGCAAAGCAGAGCTGACAAAGAAATGTGAATCTTCAAACACATAAGAGGAGAAAGATGGTATAAAACCGATGATGTCAGTTTGGGAGGGAAGAAAAAAGTCCCTTCTTCCCTTCTAGATTCTTTGGTGGTCTAACAATTAATTGGGCATAAGACAGATTAGAGGAGGAAAACAAATTTAATTACAAACTTATGTGAGACCCATAAAAATAGGAGACTCAAAACTAGGCATGCGATTGAGGCTTATGGTTGCACAACATTGTGAATGTTCTTAGTGCCATCCTGAGCTAATGAAGGAGATACGGGTCTGCGGTTTGAAGTGGGAGGAGGCAAATTCACAGGAAAATGAGAAAAGTGGATGTTTGCTAATCAGATATTTGCACTGCCAGGATGATAAGTCTTCCAGATAAGAAAAAAAGTTTGATAATAATTCTTTCTGGACCAGGCATCCTCTGTACTTCTAGGGCAAGCCCATGATCCAAATTCTTGAGTCAGTTATGGGAGAGATAAAAGATTTTCTGGAGTCTGCTGTGTCTTGACGGCCTTCAGCTTCAAATAATCCATGTGCCAGTGTTATAAACTTTTGGGTGAAATATTCTGCTCCCCATCTGCATAAAGAATCATTAGTGATTGGGGAAATTCATGTCAAAATTATGATGAGCTACTACTATAGAACACATCAGGATGACCATTATGAAAAAAGAAAGAAAGAAAGAAAGAAAGAAAGAAAGAAAGAAAGAAAGAAAGAAAGAAAGAAAGAAAGAAAGAAAGAAAGAAAGGGAGAGAGAGAATGACTGACAGAGAGAGAGAATGACAGAGAGAAAGAGATAGGAAGAAAGAGTGGAAGAAAGAGAGAAAGAAACAGAACAATTCTGTAGAGGATATGAAAAACCTGGAAAGTTGTGTAATACAAGTGGGAATCTAAAATGGTACATCTGTTAAGGAAAAATGCCTTATAGTCCTGTAATGAGTTAACCATTGAAATACCATTACAATCTGCCTTCTAGGATTATCCCCCATAGTATTAACTGCAACCAGCAAATAATGCAATGTGCATAAGAGTATGATTCATAATATCCCAAAGGTGGAAACAAACCATGTCCTTGAATAGATAAAATGGATAAGAGGAAGGAAAAATTGGACATAATGTACAACATGGATAAACTTTGGAAACATTTTGCCAAATGAAATGGGCCAGGTACAAAAAGACAAATATTGTATGATTCCACATCTATGAAGTACCTACAATAGGCAAAATCATAGAGGTAAAAATGTAGAATAGGGCTTACCACTGGTGGGAGCAGAGGCTAATTTGCAGTGTTTGTTTAGTGGGTACATATTTTCTTTTTAGGATGATATATATAAATATATATATATTTGCATAACAGTGATATTTACACAATATTGTGTGTGTTCTTAGTGCCACTGTAGTCATAAAAATGGCTAAAAAGTAAGATATTTGTTAAGTATCACATTAAAACAAGAAAAAAGAGAAAAAGTATGACATTAGTTAAAACAACTTTATCTTGTGTATATTCTTACCAAAGCTGAGAAAAAAAAAAAAAATAGGAAAACCTCACTGAAGACCATTCCAAGAAGACATGAATGTAGACACATAGGAATAAATGAAATAAGTGAAAAAGGAAGGCTCTGAGAAAGTGTAGGGGAATGGGAGGAATTATTTACACTGCTTGTCAAACAGAATTTAAAGCCTATATAATTTTACAGTTGGTAGTCACTGAAGGGGTAGCCAAAAATAAAATAAAATAAAGTAAAATCTCCCAGTGGAACAGAATTAAAGATCCAAAATGCTTCCTAAGTACATGAACAAATATTAAATCACTGGGTGCAAAGATGAGCATTTAAAAAATGGCACTGTGTTAACTGAATTGACATTTGGAAACAGCTGAGAATTGAACACATCACAGGCACATTGTACAGACATGCCACTTAATGTTACTCTTAAGTTACAAGGAATTTCACTCAAAATAAAAGAACTTCACTTAAAAAAATGCACTGTGATGTGATTTCTCCTTAGACTGGTAGAATTTCATATACTGGAGAACATATTCAACTGGCAAGGCTGTGGGGTGTCATTCTCAAACACTGCTGATGGAAATGTGAAATGCAGTGGAATTTGTCAATAATTAACACAACTACATATGGATATACCCTTTGACATAGTAACCCAATCTCTGGAAATTTACTCTAAAATGCTTCAGCTCCAAAACTGCTTAGAGTTATTCAACACAACATTATTTGTACAGGCCATGAAATGTGTGCAGTGATAAAACTAAAAGGGGACAATATCTCTGAACTCATTTGGGATTATTTCCAGGACATACTACAAAGTGAAAAACTGTAAACATCATTATATATTTTGTGTAAAAAAAAAATAAGGAAATAAAAAAAATGCACAAAGCTGCTAGTTTAAGCAGCTCCTTTGCCCCTTTTCTGTTTTTTCATTTCTGATCCCCTCAGATATTATAGAAATGAGATCACGATGTAACATGTAATCTAATTCCTGATGTATGCTTTACTGGATGCACACTGCATTTCCTAAAGAGTTGATTATTTTCCTAGAATAAAAGAAGTTGGAATAAATAATTATATAGTTAAAGAATGACTAGTTCTCTGCTCCCAGCAGTCTTCTTAGCAATCCTTCAGGCAGACAACATGGAAAAGATAACAACTTAAGAAAGATTATGACCAGTCCGCCAGCCTACCCACAACAGAAAATGAGGCAGAACTTAACCTTCTGCCTCAACAATTAACTGAGGTGACTTCCCCTCTTTTCCCTTTAAAAACTGGCATGGCTGAGCATAATCTTTGAAGTTGGCTTTTGGATGTGAGTCTGCCTTCTCTCCAGAAATCCAGCCTTCTCATGAAAGCTACTTACCTTTGTACCAACACTTGCCTCTAGAGTACTAGCTTTGGAGTGGTGAGTAGTTGAACTTGCACTTCATAACAGTGGTTTTTTCCAAAGGACATGCACAAATCAGCAAGGAGTGCCTAATCATGGGTGAAAATGGACACAAAGTATCTGTCCACAAGTATTCTATTAATGGCAAAAGAAAAATACTTTAGTGTGGACTGTCCAGTGGGCACCCTTTTAACCAAGAGACTGGTCAAGTGCCTTGGACTGCAAATGGTATGATATCACTTCTGTTCATATGCATGCTAAAAATTTATAACTGAATCTAATCTTGAGCAAACATCACACAAACCCAAGTTTGAGGGGTGTCTAATATTGCAAAGGTGAAATTCACCTCCTCTACTACATTTCCTTATTTCACTTGATGGATGGAGCTAATGTAAATCATATGAACGATATACCCAGCCATTGAGTGTAAACAAATGCTTTAAGGGCCGGGGATTTCCATAGACAGAGGGGCTATCCACAGGATGATGAGAAGAAAAGCAGGCATTTGATAATTAAATGTTCATCATGTGTAGGGTTTCAGAATGGGCCTCCCAAGATGTACCAATTTTGCAAGGAGGTTGTTTTTAGCTGAAGGCAATGGGGACCTTGTGGGTTCAAGAGAAACTTTCCTCTCCCAACTACCCAGGATAATTTAAATTGGTGATTTGTCCCAGAAAAGAGTTATTTCTGGAGGTAAACTTTATCTAACTGTTCTCATCTGAATGGTAGCTAGAGATGTTAGACTATAGGTTAGACAGTAGTAGAGCAATGTTAACTGTCCCAAATTTACTGATCTGTGACCTTTTGTACTGAAAAATGCATACTAAAATAATGAGAGGCAAGGAAGTATGATTTACACAATCTATTTAAGATGACTCCATGGAAAATTTATAATATGTATATTCATACAAAGAAAACATTATTGCAAAAGCATTAACATGTTTTAAAATTTGAAACTATTTCAGGGTTTGCATCTTTATTTTTCCATTAGTCTTACAACTTTTCTGAAAGTTTGAGATTATTTCATATAGCAAAGCTTAAAATCAATGCAGTGATATATATATAAATTAATAAAGCTAATTAAATCTATGGTAAATTGGGGAGACAATATGTATGACTATGTATATATATATATGTGTGTGTTTGTCTGTGTGTGTATGTGTAAAAATCAAAATTGGACAGAAGCAAATTACAGGATAACGTGCATAGCATGACCCTATATCTGTTCAATGTGTTAATGGATGCTCTTCATAATATTATCTCTAGGGAATAATGTTTTGAAAGACTCCCTTTTCACTTTGTAGTGTCAAAGTCATATTTTAAACTAAAAAATATATAACTAATATAATATTTTGAATGATATAAAGAAACCCATTCCCTCAAGCAAATTATGACTTACAGCACTTTGGTAGATTATACTTTTTTATCAAATGCTCCATGACCAGCAACAAGTAGATGATGCATTCTGGAAAATAAATTATTTAAAGGACTCTCTCCAACCTGGAATGGAAGGACTCTTTTCAGGTACTCTTAATTGGCTCTTGCACAGTGAAACTGAAGGGAGTTGAAACTTGGATCAATATTTCCACTGACACTACCAGACCATGATGAGAAGAAGTCCACATCTGAAGTAGGCAGCTGACATATGATGCCAGACCAGGCCTGAATACCAATTACTTTGATACATGCTCACATCTTTGCTTATGAAACAAATGTATTTATTTCACAATCATGCAGAGTTAAATTTGATCCAATTCTTGGGTTTATGGTCAATTATATATGCCCAGTTTTTCTAGGTTGCCTTGGTGAATTTCCCTACTCCAATGCTATACTTGGGTGGCCCTTAGGAAACTTATTCTAGAGGAAAGAAATCATAGTTCTCGTAAGGCAACTATTGATATTACTAGATGGCCCTCACCTGGCCAATTAAAAATGCTTGCTCTGACCTCACCATAAATGTGAATTTTCTTGTGGGGGTCACTCAGCTCAATCAGAAAAATGAGCTAAAGTTCAGTCAAACGCTATACCTCTCAATTATTGGAACGAAACCTCCAACAATTATGATCTGGATTTGTGTGGCTAACACAAGGCTATAATGGTTTAAGTTTAAAGGTCCCTTTATGTTGGGAGCAATTAAAGCATACTTAGGCTAACCAGCCTAGTAACCCTAGGAAATTGGGTTGAGTGCCTTGTGAACAATGCCAATATATCATTTACCTTAAAGATAAAGATTTGTGCAGAACAGACTATGTAAGACTCCCTTGGGATATAATGGGTTGCACCTTATGGAAGTCCTAGGCTTACATACTTACTTATGACATTACTAATATGACTACCTACTTTACATGTACTTCTGCTTGTTATACTATTTCTTCATCCCCAAATATATGACTGAGCCTTTGATACAATGATGACAAGTTTGAAGCATTTGGCAAGATACACAGTTCTGTATGAGATCAATGATTGCAATAGTCTAATTTCAGATGTAAGAAGAAACAAAAATAGAGAATATTTTCCTGGATAATAACAGACAAGTAAGACAGGTGATACAGAGAGTTTTGTTATGGGTTTTTTTTTTTTTTTTGGCTATTAAACATTTTGAAATATGGTTAATTTACCATATTTCACTAGTTCCCAGTGGGCCACAGAGACAGATAGATAGATAGACATTAGATAGATAGATAGATAGATAGATAGATAGATAGATAGATAGATAGATAGATAGATAGTTAGATAGATAGATAGATAGTTAGATAAATTGATTGATTGATGTTAAATAGATAGATAGATAAATAGATAGAAAATATATATTTTCATATTATTTTTATTGTAGGTCTTTACAGAATACTAAATACAGTCCCCTGTGCTATACAGTAGGACCTTGTTTTTCATCCATTTTATATACAGTAACATATATTTTGCTGATAAAAAACTCCTAATTTATCCCTCTCTCCTTTCATGACTATGGGTGTAATTTCTGTTCCTGTGGGTCTGCTTCTATTTTGTAGATACGTTCATTTGTGTCATTTCTTTCTTTTTTTTTTTCCACATATAAGTGATATAACATAAAAACCAAAATTTAAATAGTAAGACATTAAAAGGATAGCAAAATCTTCGTTACACTTATGATGAAAGTCTAAATGTTATTAGCCTCATTTCCCTGCAGGGAAATTGCAATTTAACCATTTATTAAATCTCCAATTTGCCTCTGGATTTGATTCAAATGTTCTTTTTCCTCAAGTAATTACCAATGATCGGTATAACCAAACATTCTCAATGGAATTACCAGTCAGCACCTTAGTGAATGGTACTCAAAATAACCCCTAGAATGCCATTGGTGTTTCTTCCGGAGGCAAAGAGTAATTATGCTTACAGTTATTTATTTTGATAAAACCAGCTTATCCTCTAGCAAAGGGACCAAAACTCACTATTGCCTTACATAAAGTCACTGCCATGATAGCTGGAGAAACAAACATGTGTGTGTCGACTAAGAATGCTGCCTGCTGTATCGGAAAAATAAAGAATGTCGTGGCCATTAAGAATTCAGCTACTGCAGCAGCCCCCTAGAGTGCACCTGAGGGGACTCAGGAAGGGAAAAAGCATGGTGCAGGACCTAGAGAATAAAGATGCATATTAAAGGAATGATTCCAACAAACCCAGTTTCTTGTATCTTCCCATAGAAAGAAAAATAATATATTCATTAAGTTGAGTTGTATTTTCTTTAACTAACAGCAATCTTTTGATGTTCTGACTACCTGCTTTTGTTGCAAAAGAGCTATATAAACTGGCTCATCCCTTACCACTTCAGAGCAGTCCTTTCTTCAGCTATCTGAGAGGCTGCCTCCCAGGCTTGAAGTTTGCAGAGTATCTGCCAAACAAAATATAATTCTCAACTTTTGCATTGTGCGTTTGATGCAGTGAACAATTTTGGTGATCAGCAGTCACCCAGAGCAGACTTCTCTCCTCCACCTGAAATCTATGAGGATCCACATCCTTGGTACCAGCAGAGGTTTCTTGGGCTCATTGGTGAGTTCAGATGAATTTGAGGGGATATCTCTTGGTTCTAGGGTCTTCTGTTATTGTTTGATGATCCTAAGTTTAATTCAGAGGTGTTAAACTCCTCTCTAAAAGAGTAGGTTATACTTGAAATTTAGTTTCAAGAAGAAATATCTAGGTTATCCTCAGTGAAAGAGACACTGGGAAGAATTTTGATCCAATGAACTATACTCAGTGAAAGACACTCGGGAGATTTTTCTTAGTTTGGACACTGAGTGGTTTTATCCCCAGTTGAAAGCCTGGGGAGAGTTTGTTCTGTTAAAAGAACACTGAATAGGGTTAGACTGGATAATTAGAGGAAGGACAGCCTGTCATTTTCCCATGAATTGGCTACTTTAACAGAGTTTGTAAAACTAAGACTGAAATCATACGGGAGATTTACAACTCAAGGAAGGTACTCTCCTCTTGATAGGCACCAGCTCTCTCAGGCACACTGAGAAAATTACAGGAGTGATAGAAGCAATGCCTCACACTGTTGCAGGAAAATGGGGCATGAGAAGATGGTCTTGACCCAGGTCTTGGGTGAGTCTTTGAGATGTGCCCCATCAAGCGAGGGTCCATGTATTTACCCAGAAATGATACTAAGAGCAAGCCATAGTAAAGGGAAAGTTGATTTATTCAGGGAGATACATTCTGGCAGTGTGGGATTCAGAAAGGAGAGCATACCTAGGGCATGTGGTTGTCTCAGAAATTGGGAGCAGACCCAGAATGTGAGTGTGTGGGGTATTGTATTTATGGGATTAGTTATTACATATGTTAATAAGTGGGAGGACTATTCCAACTCTTTGGGGGAAGGGACAGGGATTCCCAGGAACTGGGCCACCACCCACTTTTTGACATTTTATAACCAGCCTTGGAACTCTCTTGGTGCCTGTGGCTATGTACTTTAGCATGCTAAAGTAAGACAATAATGAGCCTATAATCCAGCCCAAGGACTACTGGAAGTCAAATATTCCTCCATCTGCAACTGAGTTCGTTCTAACCAGTTTATGTCCCATTCTCAATTGCTTTGTCATTCTTTTAATGGTTGAGCCCTGCCTCCTTCCCTCCTATCTCAATAACATGCAGCTGTCCCAGTAGGTAAGCCCACTATTTTAATTAAAGTTTGCTCTCCTGGGGACACAAATAGGAACTGGCCATTTCCCATCAGAACACAGTTGGTAGTCTTATACTACCAGAAAAAGAACCTAAGACACAATGAATAATGGAGCTGGAATGACTCTGGAGAAAAGCCCCAGGGGAATTAAGCTCACAACACTGCTCAACTACATGATCGTTAACAGTAATTTTATTTCAACAAACTGACCCTAGAGTGGAAAATAAAGCTTTTGGAACAAGAAAAAGGACAGATTACCAGCTCCCAACTAACACCCCAGGCAGGTTCATATACAACATATATATGGAAATGATACCTGCAAATATTTGTCTCACTCAGGAAGCTATAATAAAGGATATCTCTTGCAATGATGTGAATTTCTCACTGAATTAACCTTGAAGTGCAAGTACATGAGCTTTTTAACCCTAAGCAATTGCTGCCACATTAGCTTTGAAGTTACTACTTTTGGTTGAAATACACTCAAACTGACGATGCTGTCTTCCAGCTGGTTGTCTTCCTGCTTGCCCAGTGTTGGAAGATGTGTGTTCCCTACTGCATCGTCAAGGGGAAGGCCAGGCTGGGGCTCCTGTTCCACAGGAAGACCTGCACCACTGTTGCCTTCACGCAGGTGAGCTCAGAAGACAAAGGAGCCCTGGTCAAGCTGGTGGAAGTCATCAGGACCAATTACAATGACAGATATGATGATACCCGCTGTCACTGGGGAGACAATTTCCTGGGTCCAAAATCAGTGGCTTTCATTGCCAAGCTGGAAAAGGCAAAGGCCAAAGAACTGACCACGAAACTGGGCTAAGCGTACCCTACCAAGTTTTCTGTACATAAGAGTAACAAAACTTCTTCAGCCAGTGCGGGAAAATGTAAATTATACCTCAACATGAAATGGCCAGCCAGGGCTCTTTTGACTTTCCAAAACTAATGCTTGGTTTGTCTGCTTGTTTGTTTTTGCATATGCAACTAGAAAAAGACAGTTATAAGCTCAAACAGCCTGAATGAGATACTTATTCTGATTGGTGTTTAGAAGTTTCTAGAGGAAGAAGTGATAAAATACCTCCTTTGCAGGAAACCAAAAAAGAGATTGCTAGAAACTATATTGGAATTTCTTATAGAACCTGCCTCTCTCCCTGTGCTCTTCTATCTGAACTGCCTAACCCAGAAGTTATGCCTCTCTTTCTTCCATCAAAACTGCCTCTGCTTCTTCTCCTTCCTCAGTAAAGGAAGAAATATAATCAGCTGTAAAATAGCTGCCTTCAAAGAGGTCTCTATTACTGGAGGAGAAAAGCCATCTTACATGCACTCCCAGGAGGCAAACAGAACTTAGAGCTTTAGCTAAGGAATTTCCCAAAGCTACTTAAGAGCCATTGAGATTTGCTAAGATGCATGAATGATTCACTTGAAACTGAGACTGGGTTTTCAGATCTATGTTAATTACTATAGTGATTAGTTTCTGTAAAATGAAAGAGTGGATGGAGGAAGCAGAATGAACAGAGCCCTTAACTAATATTGATTCACAGAAGTTGCAGGCTCAAATTGAATGAAAGGAATTTGCTTATAAACTACTCAGACTTGTAACTGAAAAACACTGCAAACCATATCAGTAAACAAAGAATTGTGAAGTCATCAAGTCATCAAGTCATCAGTAACTGCCACCATTCCTCAGTGAAGACAAGCCTGCAGCCCAGCCTATGCAGCCACTCACAATGCTGCACTCTGAGGGGACTCAGAATAAGAATGGACAGCATACTGGACCCAGATAGCTAGATACTTGTCAAAGGAACAAATTCAATGAGCCCAAGTGTTTGTTTCCTCTCCTACATAGGAAAGCACTGAATTCTTTAACTTGAGATGCCTGGCTTTCTTTAGTTAACAAGTAATCTTTTATTGTGCCACCTACCTGGTCTTTGTTGTAAAACTCCTGTGTTTCTTAGCTCCTTCACTATCTCTTTGGAGCAGTACCTCAGGGCAATGTTAGAGGCTCAAAGGGGCTGGATGCCTCAGAAATGTCCACCGAATAAAACGTAACTCTCAACATTTAGGTTGTGCATTTATTTCAGTCAACAGTTTTGGCAACCATGACCAAGGCACCCAGAGCAGACTTTGTTCCTTCACCTGAACTGTACAAGGGAACACAGTCTTGGTACCAGCAGAGGCCCATTTTGCCCATCAATCTAGTCAGGGAGTCCATACGGATTTGGGAGAATCTCTCCCAGTTCTCAGATATCCCATATTGATTGACCATCCTGAGTTTTATTTGGCACTGTTTCCAGGTACCAGACCCTCCAGCTAAAAGATACTGGGGGAAATGACCACCCAGCAAAGACCCGCTGGGTGGGGCCTGGTTGAAAGTCACCAGGGGAATACCCACCTAGAGGATACATCCTAGGTAGGGCTGGTTGAAAGACACCAGGGAAATACCCATCCCAGTGGAGACATCCCAGGTGGGATCTGTTTGAAAGATACTGGGATCTGGACTGAGTGGTTAGGAAATAGGCTGGCCTAATGTTTCCTCAATTTGGCAACTTTCATTAAATTTGTCTGGATAAATTAAAAGTCTTAGGAGCCTTTTGACTCCAAAGATGGTACCCCTCTCCTGACTGGCAACGCCTTTCTCAGAGGACTGAGAAATTTGCAGGGGTGATGGGGACCAAGACCACATGCCATGCAGCTGTCCCTGAGTGGAAGACCACTAGTGATTTTATTCTGACTATGAAGGAAATGCTGGGCTGGGCTAACAAGTTAACTCACAAGTCTAAAGTGAAAGAATAGCTGGGCTAGGCAAACAAGATAACTCACAAATCTAAGTATCGGAATACTGATCTGAGTTCTGCTGGACTAACTCATAAACTTAAGTTAATTAGTATTGGTTTGCTGTTCATGATTTTTTTTGTTTTTGCTAGCCAACTGGATTTTCAAAGATATATATATGGCTTTGGAATGTTGGTTTGCTGTCTCCCTGCCTCCACTTTTGTGATAATGATGCAGCTAAAGCTGTTCAATGCCTATTGGCTGAATACCCCAAGCTTGTACTTTACCCTATAAAACCTCATGCGCACATCTTGGAGGTGCTCAGGGCTTTGGAGCAGAAGCCCCTCTGAGCCCTCCGGCATAAGACATCTGAATACTCCAACCCTATGAGTGGTGCTTGTTTCTTGGCTGGCCTGTCATTTCCATAACATTTCTGGAGGCCTCAGGGAGATACAACTACGCTGACCCCTTGAGCCACTGGACCGGTGGCTCCAGCCAACTGGGGGACGGAACTCCTGCAGCGAACGAGGTGGCGCCGCCCGACGGTATTCCAGGTTCTCCTTCATGATTGCAGCTCGGCTCCCAGGTGGCTGGGCAACAACCAGAGCCAGACTCCATGGAGGGACAGAGAGACTCACCAGGTGGCCATCCGGACAAGGTAGGAACCCCGAGGAGGAATCAAGTCCTGTCCCGTTGGGCAGAAGAGGACGCTGATCCCCTCCTACAGGAAACAGGATATTGGTATTGGTGGGAGGACTGTGGTTAACCTGTGTGTGTGTGTGAGTTTGTGTGTGTGTGTGTGTTTGTGTGTGTGTGTGTGTGTGAATGAGCGGCCTGTAAAGCATGCAACCAGGCTCAAGTTTGTAGCTCCACAGCATTCTGCTACAGAGTTCAAGAGAGACCCAACCTGTGGTTCCGTGGTGACTTCATATGGCTCAGGGCGGTATCGGTCCCTCAGGGTCCCAATCAGGGTCAGTGGCTTATATTGAGCCCCATAAGCTAAGAACACCTTTGTCCCTGCGAGGGGAGCAGCCAGGCAGATTCAACAAAATCCCTCCCTTGTCTTCTCTGCGACACCAGCACACGGTGGCTACACTGGGAGGGAAAAGGACATAGACAGCCAATGAGTCAAAGCCCCTGTGCCCTCAGAGGCTAGGATGCAATTTCTTTGAGAAAGTCTCCTACCTGATTCTGTCGCAGAACACCTGAGACTTATTGTTCCCTTACTGAACTGACCCAAGTAGTGCCCCCTTTGCCTAGCCTCAGAAGCCCAGGGCTCAAGTTTAGAAGACGAATCCCTTCAGGACCGGGCTCACCCAGCCTTGGAGGTCCCTTTTCTAGTCCATTTGTCTTACAATCCACCATCAGTCCCACGCCCTTGATAAGTTAGTTCAGGATATAGAGAGGATTTAATGAAGAAACTCCCTGGAATTGCTTGAGGCCTTGAGCTCCAGAGACATCAGCTGTGACTGGAACCCAGACTCCCTGGCCAAATTAGCCTTCAGACAACTCATAGACCCAGCAAGAGAGCAGTCTCTTTGGAAACTCCAGTGTTTTGAAGAGTGAAGATGGGAAAAGATATAAAGGTTACCTTCCCAAACATCTAAAGCAACAGATCTATTATCCTTAAACATCTGGAAAGAATGGGAGGCTCTAAGTCAAAACCCACCACTCTAGGCTGCATGATTAAGAATTTCAAAAATGGGTTCTCAGGAGACTGTGGAATTTGAATGACGTTTGGCAGGCTCCGCAATTTGAGCTTGAATAGCCGGCCTTTGGAGTCCGATGGCCCTCAGGAGGAACACTGGACATAGCAACAGTGCGAGCAGTGTATCAAATAATCACTGGAACCCCAGGTCACCTAGATCAATTCCCTTACATTGACTCCTGGCTGAATATCACCCAGACTCTACCCTCATGGATTCGGTTCTGCTGAAATGGACCTGGACAATGCAAGATATTATCAGCTCAGCCGGTCCAGGCCAAAAAGACAGACAGAAAAAAAGCCTATTTTCCAGGGAGATGCAGAAGACGAGATGTGCCTACACCCTCCATATGCCCCCAGGGCATGGACACCTCCAGTCCCACTGGAGACACTACCACCCTCTGTGTCACCACCTCCCCAACCTGAGGACCCAGAGGCAGAGACCAGCCCCCAGCCTGAGCCAGTAGGAAGGAGACTCCACTCAGCACAAGCTGGGAAGCCAGCACCACCGACACTCCAAGTGCCACTGCAGGAGACACAAGGGCTGCAGCAAGTTGGGGAAGACGGGACTGTTCAACCCAGGCACCCCGTAGTCTACCATCAAACCTTTAGCAACATAGATCTCCTCAATTGGCATCATCATACTCCTTCCTACTCTGAAAAGCCGCAGGCTATGATTGACCTCGTAGAGTCTATCTTCCATTCTCACCGGCCCACCTGGGAAGATGTCCGCCAGCTGCTCCTGACTCTTTTCAATACGGAGGAGAAGAGATACATTCTCCCTGAAGCACGAAAATGGCTGCGGATCCGAGCCCCTGGGGACACAATGGATGTTGATGGGTGGGCCATGACACATGTCCCTGACACCAGACCAGTTTTGGACTTTAACACCTAAGAAGGAAGAGAAGCACTGCGTGAGTACTGGGAGGCCATCCTACAAGGGCTAGGAGTGGGAGCCAAGAAGCCAACTAACATGTCTATAACGACCACTGTGACCCAGAGGCCAGACGAGACCCCATTGAGTTCTATGAGAGACTACATGAAGCATTTCGAGTCTACACTCCTTTTGATCCTGAGGCCCAAGAAAACCATCCTATGGTCAATGCTGCCTTCGTAGCCCAATCATACCCAGATATATGCTGGAAACTCCCAAAACTGGATGGATTCTCAGGTATAAATTCTACAGAGCCCCTGGAAGTATCAAACAAAGTTTTTGTAAACCAAGAACTCGAAGACCAACGAGAGGCAGACCAGAGAATGAAGCAGAAAGCTGCACTCATTGCAGCAGCCCTGGGGAAAACAAGCTTCAGCCACAATCCTGCAACACCCAGGAAGATGGGACCCCAACCATGGATGCCCCTGGGCCGAGACCAGTGCGCATACTGCCAGGAGACAGGACACTGGAAAAACGAGTGCCCAAAGAGAAAGGATGGAAAGAGAGCACCCCTCAAAAGACCTACTTATCAGCTGGAGCCACCAGCCAGTAATCACATCGGACTGGCTAGGGTCGAGTCAGAATAGCGGAGACCAGGCTCCCTGCCCCAGGGCACCCAGGAGCCCAAGGTCAAGATGTTTATAAGTAGCCAACCAAAGACTTTTATGGTAGACACAGGAGCAGAGTATTCTGTGGTGTCCCAAATTGTAGCCCCCTGACCAAGAAAAAGGAGACTATTGTAGGGGCTACTGGGGACTCAACTGCCTGCCATTTCTGTGAACAATGATCCTGTCAAGCAGGGGCCATCTAGTGGCACATGAATTTTTATATTTGCCTGAATGCCTGATACCATTACTCGGAAGAGACCTTCTATCTAAATTGGGGGCACAATATACCTTTGTCCCCAGGAAACAGGCACATCTGACCGTACAGGGAGAGTCTGAGTCTAGCCATCTCAGTTCCCCGAGAAGAACAGTGGCATCTGTATGAGAGTAGAGAACTCTGGGGAAATCCTAGCAAACTCCTGGAACAGTTTCCGTTAGTCTGGGCTGAAAATGGACCACCAGGCTTGGCACATAATCAGGGACCACTGGTGATTGACCTCAAGCCTGGAGCCATCCCAGTCAGACAGAAGCAATATTCCATGCCTCGAGAGGCCCACCTAGGAATCCAGAAGCATTTACAGCGCCTCCGACAAGAGGGAATCCTAACTGAGTGCAGATGTCTTTGGAACACACCATTGCTCTTGGTGAAGAAAGCAGAAGGAACAGACCATCGGCCAGTGCAGGACTTATGAAAAGTAAATGACGTAGTCACTACAATACATCAAGCAGTGCCAAATCCATACACTCTTCTAGGCCTCAATCTGACAGATGCCAAGTGGTTTTCATGCCTAGACCTTAAAGAAACTTTCTTCTGTCTTCGACTCACACCTGTGAGCCACCCCATATTCTCATTTGAATGGGAGGATCCCCATACTGGAGGAAAAACTCAACTGACATGGACACTTCTCACCCAAGTCTTTAAAACCTCGCCCATCTTGTTCGGAGAGGCACTAGCCTCAGATCTTGTAAAATTCCCTGGGGAGATATTGAACTGTAATCTGCTCCAGTATGTGGATAAATTCCTGTTAGCCAGCCCCAGTGAAGAAGACTTTTGGAAAGGAACTTGAACCCTCCAAGGGTTACTCCAAGCAACTGGAGTGCAAGGTCTCATGGAAAAAGTCCCAGATCTGCAAAAAGACAGTCAAATACCTGGGATTTATTATCTCAGAGGGACACCAAGCCCTAGGACCAGAACGAAAACAAGTTATTTCTGCCATACCCTGACCGGAAACAAAAATAAATTCTGCGAGAGTTCCTGGCCACAGCTGGGTTTTGCCGGCTCTGAATCCCCGGGTTACCAGATGTAACACGAGAGTTTAACCTGTTTGTACATGAAAGAGGCCAAACCGCTCTTGGCATCCTAACTCAGAATATAGGGGCATGGAAGCGCCCTGTGGCCTATTAATCTAAAAGACTGGGCCCTGAAGCATCAGTATGGCCACCCTGCTTTTGGGCCCTCCCTGTCACAGCACTCCTTGTCAGTAAGGCAAAAAAAAAAAAAAAAAAAAAAAACCTCACACTGGGACAGACTTTAAATGGTAAAAGTGCCCCATTCTGTGGTGGCCCTGATGAACGGCCAAGGTTACAATTGCATAACTAACACAAGGATGACCCACTACCAGGGGCTTCTATGTGAAAATCCAAGAGTCCGTCTAGAGACTGTGTGAACCTTAATCCCAGCCACATATTTGCCTTAGGGGGAAGGGCAGCCTGACCATGACTGCGAAGAAATCATCAAAGAGGCATACGGGAGTAAGGCCTGATCTAACCGGCAAGCCCCTGCAAAGCCTAGACCTGGAACTTTTCACAGACGGCAGCAGTTACATGAAGGATGGACAACAGCGAGTAGGTCACGCTGTAACCACAACCCGAGAGGTAATAAAGGCAGAGTCCCTTCCCCCAGGATGGGCTGATCAGCGAGCAGAGATCTGAGCACTTGTCTAGGCACTAAAGGAAGGGAAAGGAAAATGACTCAAGATATACACTGATTCCAAATATGCATTTGCAACCTTGCATGTGCATGGAGCCATCTATAAGAAGAGAGGACATTTGACTGCTGGGGGAAAGGAAATCAAAAACAAAGAAGAAATTCTACAGTTACTGGAGGCAGTATGGGATCCAAAGGAAGTGGCTGTTATTCACTGTAAGGGACACCAAAGAGGAAATGACCCTGTGAGCCAGGGGAACAGGCTACCTGATCAAAAGGCAAGAGAGGTAGCTGCTTGGGAACACTCAGTAATTAAAGTTATGGCAGCGCCAGAGCGACCCACTGCCCCAGAATACAGCCACAATGAAAACAATTTGGCACAGGCCGAACAAAGAAAGAAAGGGAAGGACCGGTGGTGGATCATAACAGATGGAATGGTTTTCATCCCAGAACGACCAACTTATCGTATAGTCCAACAACAGCACGAAGCCACACATACACGAAAAAACGGCTTTGGAGGCCCTCTTGAAGTGATATTTCCTAATTTCTTGTCTCCCTACTCTGTGCAAATCAGTCTCCCAATGCTGCTTATTCTGTGCACACAACGATCCAAAACAAGGCTCACTGGGCCAATGGGAATGCAATGATGCAGGTTGGATCTCTTCGAAGATTTAGAAGTGGACTTTACTAAACTTGGGCCCTAGTAAGGTATATATGTACCTGCTGGTTTTCTTCTGCACCTTCACAGGATGGGTAAAAGCCTACCCCAACCAGGACAGAGAAAACAAGGGAAGTGACAAAGGCTCTTCCCATGGATGTCATCCCTCCGTTTGAAATGCCTACTTCCATCGGGTCTGATAATGGACTCGTCTTCCTGGCAGAATTTGTACAGCAAGTGGCAAAGGTACTGAGCTTCCGCTGGAACCTGCACACAGCATATCGGCCTCAAAGCTAAGGGAAGGTAGAACAAATGAACAGAACTCTAAAACAAATGATAGCTAAAATCAGCCAAAAAATCCCCAGCTACCCTGGGTGGACATTTAACCCCTGGCTCTATTGCGAATAAGATGCACCCCAAGATTTAATATTGGGTACTCTCCCTTTGAAATCTTCTATGGGCGACCGCCACCTTTAGTTAGGATGGGAAATCGCACTCCAGAAATAGGAAATTTAGGGCTCCACTAACAACTGTTGGGACTAGGACAAGTACTACGAGAAGTTTGAGGTTGGGTAATAGAGAGAACCCCCATTTCGTTAGGGGTCCAAGTGCATCCCGATAAACCAGGTGACCAAGTATGGGTGAAGGATTGGAAAAAAGAACCTCTCAAACCAACATGGAAGGGACCATATCTAGTGGTATTAACTAACCCTACAGCTGTTAAAGTTGCAGGAATCATCCCTTGGATCCACCACTTCAGGGTTAAGAGGGCTACTTCACCTCAGACAGAGGGTCCCTGGACAATTGACAGTGTCCCGGGAGACCTGCTCAAGATCAAGATCAAGAGGGGCCAGAAAAGGATTGACAAGCCCTGCTCTAGCCACAGCCAGAAGCTGGCTAGTCAACGCACGACTGAAGCTTAAGAAAATCTCAACAAAGTGTTAAATGCATTTCTTTTGTGATCCCTTGCCTCTTTCCTTCTTTGCTGTACTAGTCTGCCTATTAGTGGTGGGGCTAGCTAGCGCCGTCCCACCTGACTGGAACATAGGCCATAGAATCCTGATAGCTATTTTATACCTTGTCATAATTAGTGCCATCACTGCAGCATCATGTCTAATATAATCATAAGGCTGATGTTATTGACGCTAATACCCTCACTCTCCTTGGCTGTACAATGCACGTGCATGGAACCGGGTGAAAGGTGGTCCATGTACCGACCTGCATTTTCAGCTTATACTTATCAGCCGAGTCGATGCTATGACTCCTCTTTAGAGTGCACATATCAGGGCAAATCCTACTGAATTGGCACAGTTAAGGCTTATTATGTATCTGGCATCAAATGTTATGGCACACCTGGCAAGCTAGTGTGCTGGCCCAAGCAAACACAGTATGGGATGAATGATGAAGGAAGGGTACAGGATCAGGCATGCCGGCCAACAGTCCAGAGGTGACACCAAAAGTTATTACCTACCCGGAAGCCAATAAAGCTTCCATCTTTAGCCGAGCCTCGGAATCCGGATCCACAAATAAATAGGCCGTTAGCCGCAGTCCATGGGATTCTCTATCATTTCAATCCAGACCTGGCTAAAGATTGCTGGCTATGCTTGCGTCCTGGCCCCATCCAGCACCTGGCTTTACCTCTGATAAACCTCACTAAGACTTTAACCACGACTAATAGTGATGCTGTCACTACCACTAGGAGTTCCAGGGCGAACTGGGTACAACTCGCCTACAAGGCACCAGAATGCTATTTCAACAATGGAACTAATCCTTTAGAGGGCAATCTAATTATAAATCAATGCATCAAAACCTCTCACTGTATGGGTCTAGGGTGCCAACCCACACAAGTATGATTCTAATAACGGGACTTATTTTGTGTGTGGCGAATTTGCCTACCGGTGCCTCCCTGCCAGATGGGCAGGGTTATGTGCTTTGGCTTATCTCACTCCCCGAATGTACATAATGCCTAATAATCAATTTCTACCCATCCCTGTCATAACTCACCAGCATCCATGGAGAATAAAAAGAGCTATAAAATTGATCCCCTTGCTAGTGGGTCTTGGAATGGCAACAGGGTTAGGCACAGGAATCGGTGGCATCGCCTCTTCCTCTTATTACTATTATCAGCTTACAGGTGAATTCAGCCACCATCTCCAACAAATAGCAGAAACCCTGGGAAATCCGCAAAATAAGATTGACTCTCTGGCCGAGGTGATCTTACAAAACAGGAGGGGTCTGCACCTACTCACGGACAAAGAGAGGGGACTATGCCTTTTCCTAAACAAAGAGTGCTGTTTTTATGGCAATCAGGAATTATCAGACGGATGGTTCGAGAGTTACAAGACTGAGTGGAAAAGTGAAAACATATTTTAGATAAGAGCCCATGGTATGCTCCTGGGGCTTGACCTCCTGACTGGCACCGTTCATAGGTCCCTTGCTCCTGATTTTTGCAGTTCTGCTATTTGAGCCCTGTGTCCTAAACTTCCTGACCTGCTTTGTCAGTGAGCGAATAGAGGCTATAAAACTTCAGATGCTAGCCTCCAAGTTATGAGCCCCTGCAACAGATTAGTGATGATGCTTACTCCAACAAGGGTTGTGAAAGCATCAAGAGGGGGGAATATGAAGGAAAAGCCAGGCTGGGCTAACAAGATAACTCACAAGTCTAAGAATGTGAAAGAAAAACTAAGCTGAGCTAACAAGATAACTCACAATTCTAAGTATTGGAATACTGATCTGAGTTCTGGGCTAATTCATAATGTTAAGTTAATTAGTGTTGGTTTGCTGTTCATTTTTTGTTTTTGTTGTTGCTAGCCAGCTGGATTTTCAAAGATACATATATATGGCTTTGGAATGTTGGTTTGCTGTCTCCCTGCCTCCACTTTTGTGATAATGATGCAGCTAAAGCTGTTCCATGCCTATTGGCTGAATACCCCAAGCTTCTGATTTATCTGATAAAACCTCATGCACATATTTTGGAGGTGCTCAGAGCTTCAGAGTAGAAGCCCCTCTGAGCCCGCTGGTGTAATACATCTGAGTACTCCAGCCCTTCGAGTGGTGCTTATTTCTTGGCTGGCCTGTCATTTCTATAACATGAGAACTTGACCTTAGAATGGGGAATAGAATATTTTAAAGAAAAGAGAAAGAAATGACCGATTGCCAGCCCCCAACTAATACCCTAGATAGGTTTATCTACGCACCAAACTTGTAAATTTATTTGGGAATTAAAAAAAATCACCCTATAAATAACTGGTGAGTCCTGATGAAAACATTTTTCTTTTTCTTTTTTTTTTTGAAATCTGACCTTACAGAAAGAAAATCCCTTTAGGGGGAACTTGGATTTCTCTTCCTGTGTCCTTGAAATGTAAATGTTTCATCTTTCTCTGGATATTTTGTGTGTATGTATGCATGTATGCGTTTCTTTTTTGAAAAGAAAACTTGTATTCTGCCTTCCAAAAGGTTCAAGTATAATGTACATGTGGGCAGCCAAGCAAAAAATTGGGATTCTAAACAATCCTTAGATTACACCAATTCTCAGGCATTTTGCCATCTTAAACTTTGCTGCATCAGCCTGGACCACAAAAGACTTTACTCTTTTGTGGAGTAAACTTTTGAATTTTATTTAGATGACACTCCCCACACTCTTGTGGGAAATCCTCTTCATCTTATTGCTTTGAAATCACTAATAATGTATATGTATATGTATATGTATATGTATATGTATATATGTATATGTATATATATATGTGTATTTAAAGATGTATTTAATGTTTATGTGTATTTTTATGTGAGTGTGTATGTATATATATATATATATATATATATATATATATATATATATATATATTTATATCCCATTGATAGAAAGATGATGGATACTTTAAAATGGAGAAACGTCTAAATTGGTAAAAGTTATGAGAGCTCTCATTATAAACAGCTGTTTTACTGGTACCTATAAAAATCCATCAAGTTTAAATTTGCGGAAATATATATCTAATGGTTAAACTAACAACTTAGAAAACAAACAAACAAACAAAAGCAAAATCTACATTTGTGTATTTCCTTTCCTCTCAATAGGTTTTAGAGATGCTAGTAAAACATTAGAATAATTGATGTTAATTCAGTTAAGTAACTGAGCAAAAGAACATAGAAAATGTCTAAAGATTTTTTTTCTTAACAGGGAAAAATTAGGGACTGATCCCTAATAGAAGGCAGTTATGCTCACCACTATACCACCAAAGCCTTTCTCCCAAATGGATAAATATTTTTCAGGTGGTTATTTGAAGTGGGATAAATTAAATGGTCATCTATGGATTAAGATACAATGTTTTGATACTGCACTATGTAAGTTTATAAAGGCCAAAGATATCAACTATTGGTCCCCAACATTAAAGTTCAAATAATCAGCTTTATTTACCCCAGGTTTAAATGTATATATTTATATGGCTGGAAAAAGTTTACAATGAGATACTTGATCAGCTATTGGAGCAACAGACTAATTAATCAAATTAAAAATTGTCAAGGGCCTAAGTCCGTTGGCTCAAATTTGGGGACCCCAGAGACTTATATAAAGTTAGATGAAGTCATGAAGAAATAAAAGAAAAGGCTTCTAGCATGCAAAGTAAGACATTGATTAAACCTAATGAATACTAAAGTATCAGTTGATAAAGTTGAGATAAGTTTATAAAATTACTATACTTAAATGGGCTTTATGTGAACTTCTTTTGCTTAAATATACTGTTGTGGATAGACATGTTTCAATGGGGAACGCTTCCCCTTCCTGATTATAAGACTGGGCACATTAATCTGCCCCTCAGGAAATATGAATTAAACATACTTAAGGAAACCAATAGAGTTACCTGAGCCATTCAATATAAAGTAAAACTAAAAACTAATAATCAGGGGCTAGTAAAAAATAACAATAAGAGAGTTACTCTGAGTATAACTTGTAACTCAAGAAAGAGAGTCCTTGTTAAATAACTTATGCAAGCCTCTGAAGACATGATAAAGTAAACCCTAAAGTCTTAAAAGATGGAACTCTTTGTTTGGAGGTCTTCTCACTGATACAGGAAAGCAAATGAAAGGGATACAGTTGGACTTAGGTATCAAACCATTTCATTGGGGAACTAAAAGCAACTATCTTTGTCTTACAAATCAAAAATGTAAATACAGCAAACAATGACCTGAGACTGAGTCTAGTTAGCTCAATGAGGTAAAACTTAAGGCCAAAGGAAATATTGGCATTTTAGAACTCAGAACCCTGACTAGTCCTTCAGACTTTGTCAAGGATGAATAAAAATCGTGAAAGCCTTTCTCATAAATAGTAAGCCTTAGTGATTAGAGCAAACAAATCCAATTTAACCCAGCTGCTATTTATAAGCAGGAAACTTATATTGTAATACCGAACTCATAATGAGCTTGAAGAGAAGCTATGAGATCTCTAGTTTTGTCTGTTTAGAAGTCTGTGTACACATTATAGAAATGAGATATTGCTAATGCTAAAAATTATCAAAATTAAATTTATAAAAGGGCATAATTGACTTAAAGTAAATATTTCTAAAATAAAAACTTACCAAATTGACTTTTAGTTTCATGTGAATTGGAAAAATTCAGTAATAATAAATACAAGATACTAAGTTTAGTTTAAGTGTGTTGACATAAATACAGACATCTTCACATTCATCAATATTAAGTATAATTATTTTACCTGTACCTAGGTTAATAAAATTCAAATAATAACTTGATATATCTGTTTGGAAATTCGTCAAAAAAAAAAAAAAAAACACTAGTTGTTTGTGTGATAAAATCCTAAGTAAATTAATGGAAAAGAGATAAGAGCTTTAGGGTAAATAACTTAAAAAATGATT